>NW_014010308.1:0-6678 GCF_000611645.1 Monoraphidium neglectum
GGCGGGGACGGGGACGAGCGAGGAGCGGCTGCCATCACTTGAGCTGCAACAAGCATGTCTGCCCGCCTGGTGATCGAGATGCAGACACTCGTTAGCAGGTTCCAGGTTTCAGGCAGCTTTTGGCCCTTTCACGGTCCACCAATGACTCATGCTGCCTATGGCATCTGCCCCACCCTTGCATGTTGCTTTAGCAGCCCCCTGCGCTTGGTCAAGAGCAGCTGCCTGCCATGTGAAAACAAGCGGGCACATCCAATGACACCATGTCCATGCCGTACTGCAGCTCCCATCAGCACATGCAATGTAAAAAATGCAACACATCAGCGGCTCGTGCAGCGGCTCAAGGTGCTGCTTAGCAGCAGGCCCAGTCACCGGGCGTTGCAGCGGGCGCTGTATCAATTTCTCCAGCCGCCAGCCTGCCCTTTTGGGTCACCCGTCCTCAGCCATGGACTCACCATGGGGACCCATGAGCTGTGCGGCAATGCATGGCTGCCCCGCTGCACTACCTTTTGGGCCCGCTCTCCTGTGCCGTGACGTGTGATTGTGCAGGCCGGTGGCTGGCAACTTGAAGGGGCTGGCAGGGCTCCAACCACAAGAACGTCATCTCGAGGCAAAGTGCATCACCAGCGACGACCGGGGCTGGTTGGGCTTGGGCAAGATATTGGGTACACACTTTATATCTGCGCATCTTGACAAGGTAAGACGGGCGGCGCGGAGCCTGCCAGTATGCGTGTGCAGTGAGTTGTAAGGAGCTGCCTACACGCCATCGCCGCTGGTGCATGCAAATGCGGCTCCACCCAGGGAGAGCTGCAACATTTTGTACAATCCCATACCACTGGCCGGCGCCACAAGGGCGTCATCCCTTCCAGATTCGCAGGCAGGGCGGGGCGTGCGCGCGCGTGCGCCGCGCCGGCGACATGCGATGCTGTGTGGATTGCTGCTAGGGTTTGTCTGGCTCTGCAGGAGCATCGGGTGCGGCAGCAAGGTGCACCAAACCGCGTTTGCGGGGGGCAACAACTCACAAAGCACTGAGATGAGCGGCGGCGCGCAAAGGGATATGTGAACAGGCCAGCCGCACTTGGCAAGCTCTGAAAGAGACGCCCCATCCAGAGTGAGCCTACCAACGGACGCCCTCGACAACCCGGCGTGACCGCGGGTTACGCCGAGTTGGGCCAGGTTGCGCGCGCGGGGCGCGCAAGCGCGCGCATCTGCAACACCATACTGGTTTCCTGACAAAGTTTTAGGCAAGGTGACCTGTGTTGTTGTTTGGCTCAGCAGCACCAAGGAGCGAGGCCCAGTGCGCCTCACACCCGCGCCGCGTCGCGCGCGTCACTCGCCGGCCAGCAGAAGGGCCCGCACGTACGCGGCCAGGGGCACCGGCTGGCCCTTGCCCCTCCCGTACACCCTCACGGCCCTTGGGTCCACCGCAGGGTAGAGGCGTCGGATGAGGGTGCACGCCCCCGCAAGGGCAGGCCTCTCGTCGGGATGGTCGGCCGCCACGTACATTTTTAGGAACAATCTCGCGTTGGACCTGCAAGCGAAGCCCCAGAGTGGCCCCCGTCTGGCACGGCATTGGCTGCAGTTGATCAAGACAAATATGTCGTTGCAGCAAGTCAGCTGCCAGGTGTCCGCGCCGCCTCGCATGGCCACGTTCACGCGCAGCGGATACTGAGGTAACGGCTGCAGGCCGGCGGGCACATCGAACGGCGCCGCAGCGTCGATCGCGTCAAGGACGCGGCGACCGTCTCGGGTCGCAGCGGTGTAAATGGCGGCCAGCACAGCATCGGGCAGGTGCGCTGCAGCGGCACGGAGCACGCAGCTGCCTACGTCTTCACCTGCGCCGAGGGTGAGTGAAAGCGCAGCAGCGCAATTGAGCTGGGTGCTGTACAGCCCTGCACGAAATACCCGAGTCAGAGTGCGCATATTTTACACGATAATCTAAATGGCAAACTCACGACATCACGCCCAGCTCACTGGGAGGAGGTTCGACCATGCCGGAGCTTCTGAACGTGATCAGACGAGGGTCCCGGCACGGTGGCGTGGCAGCACAGAAGGACAGTTGTTTTCGTGGTTATGATGATGTAAAGCCTCTCAATTCACGCGATCTACTGCGATCCCCTTGCAGAAGCGCATTGCAGTTAAGGAAGCGCCCGCAGCAGAGACAGCGTGGTGATCTGTGTGCTCAGCTGCCGCGCGTACAGCGACAGGACCGAGCATGCTGACCTTGCGTACTGATGACAGGTCGCTTCTTGATTATGGTAATCCACTGATATCAAGTACAGGTGAAAACAAACAAGGACGTGCAAGGGGTGCAGCAAGCAACAATCAATGCGGTGGCGCACCATACTGATGCGCGGCCCGGCCCCCGGCACACGCCAGACGCAGCGCAGCAGCAGCTGTGCCACTCCCTCAGGCTGCCGCCCCGGCTGGGAAGCACCAATGTTGGTGGTGAGGCTGGCGCCAACAGCGGCTGCCAAAAACACCATCAGCAGCTTGTGCTTTGGCTCCATTTGCTGCCCAGCAGCAGGTCCAGTCACGGGTCGTCGCAGCCGGCGCTTCTGCTATCCACCAGCCAGCGCCCGCGGGTGAACTTTATTCAGCCATGGGCTAACCATCGGGACCCCAGCTGCGCCGCAATCCGCGGCTGCCCCGCCGCACTGTTGCCCTCGCTGTCTCGTGCCCCAAAAGGTGTTTGTGCACGCCCAGGACTTGCGTTTGAAGAGGCAGGCAGGGCACCAAGTTACCGGGGGCGAGGTGCATAACGTAAACAACGTGCAAGGGTAACTCAAACTCAAACACGGCGACTCTCAAGCTACCTGTGCTCGCCTCGCAGCAGTGTACACTGCATGCTCATCCCAGTTGCGGGGTTACCCCCTCGCGACTCAACAGCAGTGATTGCAGGAGCACCGCCGATTTGCCAACTTACTCCAGTGAAAGCTAGGCCTCAGCGCGATGATCAAAAATAGTTGCGCGAGAGTCCAAAGAGAATGGCCCCTGAATTCTAGAGGACATGCACACCTGCAGGTCACTGCAGGCAGGCTGTAAGCACTGTTGCAGACACATATGGCTACTGGTGCACTATGGATAGGCTAGATAACTTGCAACGCCCCGGCTGCTTGATCTTGAGCACGAACTGGTGTACACTGCTGGTGTTGCCCGGCAAGAGGGGTAAGGAGAAGCCTGCCTGGTCGTGTGCGTGTGCAGCAAGGATGCGGGTGGCCGCCGCCGCTAGTACAGGTGCGACTCAACCCGGGGTCGAGCTCTCCCTAGGCCAGGGACAATCAAACAACCAACTACCACAGGCGGACGCCTGAGCGCGTCATCCCTTGACAGGGATGACAGACAGCGCACGGCATGTGCGCGCCGCACAGGCTGCATGCGGCGCTGTACAACTTGATATGAATTGATGCCAGGGTCCGTGTGGCTATGCACGAGCGACATTCGGAGTGGCAAGGTACACATAAAACCTGGGCAAAGACAACAACTGAGCACGAAGCTGCGCAGCTGCTCGAACTGGGAATTCATGGATAGGCCAGCCGCACTCGGCAAGCCCCAAAGCAAACGCCACTTGCCGTGTGGGATTGTGGGCGACCCCGAAGCCCGGCCAAGAGGTGGCGGGGTTTGCCTCTGCCCACGCAATCTCACTCGCCAACCAGCAGGGCCCGCACACTCGCAGCCAGGGGCGCCGGCTGGTCCTCGCCCTCCCAGTACACCCGCACAGCCTTTGGGTCCACAGCGGGGTAGACACGGCGGATGATGGTGCACGCCGCCGCGAGAGCGGGCCTCGCGTCAGGGTCGGCGGCCGCCATCATCATTTCCAGCGTGGGATGCCTGTCAGGCCAGCAATTGAAGTCGCAGATCGAGATTGCATTGAGAAGCCGGCGGCAGGGGTCAAAGGAAACGAAGAAGTTCTTGTCGCAGCAAGTCAGCTGCCAGACTTCTGCGTCGTTCCGCGCCACCACGGTCCAGCGCTGCGGATCGTTTGAATCTGGGCGCAGGCCGGCGGGCACGTCGAACGGCGCCTCGGCGTCGATGGCGCGGCAGACGCGGCGGCCGGCGCTGTTGCGGACCGCTGCGGCGTAGATGGCGGCCAGTGCTTCCGCGGGTAGGCACGCAGCGGCGGCGCGGAGCACTGCATCGCTGCCTGTTCCGAGGATGTGCGAGAGCGACAGCAGCGCGACCAGGCTGACTACCATGCAGCACGAGACCCCCGAGCAAAACGTGTTTTTTTCGGTATATCGCAACGGCAACCTCCCACACGACATCACGCCCCGCTCACTGGGAGTCTGAGCCTCGGCCATGCCCGCCAGAGCTCACACACAAATCCGGACAGGCACGGTGGCGTGGCAGCACAGCGGGACAGTTGTTCTGTACTTGCAATAATGGAAATTGTCTCAAGCGTCATGTGGCTTGCTGCAATCCTCTTGCAGAACATCATGCAAAAGCAAGCGCCCCCAGCAACAAGCGCATTGACCTGTGAGCTGCCGCGGGGCGCGAAAAGCTTTGTCTGCGCAGCGGCCTGAACCTGTCAGGCGCAGCGGCCTGTGGAGGTTCCGTGTGTGTGACTTCTCATTTGACCCGCTCACCAATGCGGCATGCAGCCTTTGTGGTTTGTGCGTGTTGGCTCGACGACGACGAGCTGGTGGGGGCGCAGGAGGTGTAGTAATGACGGTGGGGGCAAGCCCCTGACCCCCGCTCACCCCCATACCAGATCGGCACACACAGGTAGCGTTGTTTCAGTAGGCGTACGATTCACGGCTTTGTTGGCGTATGGCCGTGTCCGCAGGTGGCGCGCCGGGGCGCCATGTCCCTACTACAGCTGCTGGGGCGAGGGACTCCACACAAAAAGTCAGCCTCACGCGCTGGGGGCTGAGGTCAGTTGGTTGTTATCCACAATGAGGAGCGGTTGCCATGAGCGACGCAGAACAGGACGCCGCCCATCTGTCAACCACCGCAGCACCAGGGCCTGGGCATCTGTCACTCGTGTAGTTTTGAAAACGTCGGCGTGGCTGAAAGTCGAGCGGTGGCAGCAGGAGGGCCCAGCCTTGTTTGCAAGTGGTGTGCAGAGTTGACGGGACCAGTCAACGTGCCGTGCATCCAACTCAAGGCTGTAAATGCTGCAATTTGATGCCACGACGTCAGCATCTACATGTGAATTTCGCCCTGTGGATGCTTCGATATGAGCCGTGGCCGGGGATTTGTCGGGGCGCGGTGGGGCAGCGGCCACATGGTGCACTGCAGGAGGATCCGAGGCGAGCTGCCGTGAAGTTGTATCAGCGAACCCGATGCAGGCTCATATGAACAACGATAACAATGCATGATCTTTGCTGTTGGCACATCCCGCTTACAATAGGACGGCCCCAGTCTGTTTCTGCACCCGTCATACCTCTTCTCAGCCCCCAGATCGCCCGATGGGACCTGTTGCATCCATATAATATAGCCTGAAGTACTTTTGTTTCGTTCAAAAATACCTTGAGAGCATGCGGAGGGCGCCGTTGTGGCACACCCCCGCGTCCCGGCCCAGCCTGCAACAATGAGGGGTCTAGGGGAGCACGCAGATGGAAGTTCATCTCCAAGCGCAGCTGAGGGTGGCGCGCTCCTGCCTGCGAGGCGCCGCCACCTGCCCGCAAGTGCGCGCGCGCTTCGCTGCGCAGAAGCAGGATGCTGCAGTCGAAGCATCACGGCTCCGTGTGCAAAGCCCAGGCTGCCTTTGACGACTTGTAATGCACTTGTCAGCAGTTCTACACCACAGCGGCGGAGGGCCGTTGCAAAGAGATGGCATCATTGGCCGTTGTCAGCGGCCTGAGCGGGTAAACGGCCCCCAGCGGACAATGCCCCTCACCCCCATTCGCCCGCCTCGCGCTGCAGAGGCCCCCGGCTCCGGCCCCACTGCAGCCGATGGGAAGCTGCGGGTGCGGGGCTTGGGGACAGGGCCTAATAACTGCACGGGCAGGGGGGGTTCCATGCGGCCGGGCGGGGCAGTTCGCACACATGGCTGCTCTCGGAGTTTCTGTCAAAGAAGAATTACCCATGGCTTTGTGCACCGCTTTCCTGCCTTGCCGTGCCACCCCGATTTATCGATAATGCATCTGAACCCCATCCGGGCACGGCGACAGACCTCCCTGGATGGCTGCGAGGACGGCGCCGCCGCGGGCGCCGGCGGCAAGTCGCGGCGCTGCAGCGTCACGGACACACTGCTCGCGCTGCTGTCGCTGCAGCTGGGGTGGTGAGCGGCCCGCAAAAATTGCTCCCACAACCACAGCCCAATGGGAAGGGGAAAGGAGGGGAAGGCATGGGCGTGGTGCGCTGCTGCGGTACTGCGGTACACAAGGATACGCCGCTACAGCGACGCCCCTTCTGACGCCCCTCCGCTGTCCATCGGGCAAGGTGCCGACTCAACGCCGCCCGCGCGACGCGCGCCGTCACACACCAACCCCCTTCTTCGTCCTCGCCCCGCCCCGGCCCCGCGGCGCCCGGTAACGCCCCCAGGGGCCTGTGGCTGATGCCTCACTCCTACGGCCAGCTGGGCTGGCTGCCCGGCGGCGCGCTGACGCTGCTGCTGGCGGCGTGCACTGCTTGGAGCGGCAGCCTCTTCTCACGCCTGTATGCAGCAGCGCCGGGATCAGGTGATCGAAATGACGTCGAGTCAATATCTATAATATTGCTGCACAGCACCTAGAC
>NW_014010307.1:0-760 GCF_000611645.1 Monoraphidium neglectum
CGGCTGCCTCCCTCTCCTTTTCCTTGCATGCGGCTATGTGCGCGTTGCGCTGCTCCCACTCCCTGATCAGTGTTGCCAGCAGATCCTGCACCATGTCTGTTTGGGTGAACGTTTCAACAGAGTCGCCCCACTCCACCCTGTAGTATGCGCACTCTTGCATGATCCTTGCTCTTGCGGCTGGGCTCCCCCGGTAGTGCGAGCAGTCCTTGCACTCCCATGGCAGCGGGGCGGCAGGTGGCGGCGTCCCCTCCGTTATGCCTGCGCACTCGCCATGGAACAGCCTCTGGCAATGGTCGCAGGGCCTGGCGTCAGCTGCGGGCCCGGCGCTTGTGGCCGGACGCGCACAGTAGTCGCACACGCCGCGCGGGCTACCTTGCTGCGTTCGACCCTCGAGCGCGTGGCTTCGCCTTTGAAGCTGGGCGCAGCGGGTGCAGGGTGCACAGCAAGCAGCAGCAGGGCTGAACAGAAGACAGAGACACCACCCACCCCCCACCCCCCCGGGCCACCACTTCCACTATCACTCGCACTCCACAGGTACCGGCGCAGCGTCCGCCGCGCCTGCTGGCGCCGAGCTGAACCCTGCCGCCACCACCGGGGCGGCGCTGGCGCCTGCGCCAGCAGCGGCGCGACTGGCGGCGGCGGCGCCAGTTGGTCAGAAGAGAGGCAAAGGCAGTGGCAGGGGCAATAGTGGCAGTGGCGGCGCTGGCAGCGGCGGTGGCGGCGGCGGTGGCTGTGGTGGTGGTGGTGGTGGTGGTGGTGG
>NW_014010307.1:1359-7273 GCF_000611645.1 Monoraphidium neglectum
GTGGTGGTGGTGGTGGTGGCGGTGGCGGTGGCAGCGGGCCAGCGGTGGCCGATAGGACTTCCAGGCTCGGCGCGCACATGAGTTGGGCGTTGCTTTTTGAGCAATTGTGAGGTTTGAGCGAGTCGTGCTAGCGACCATGGTGAGGGCCGGCGGCGGCGGCGGCAGCAGCGGGGAGCCGGCCGTGTTTGGGCGCAGGGGTAACCCCTCTACTGCCCTAGGGCGGGGCGGCGGCCACCTGTTTGTGTTGCTTCGTCGGTTGCGCGCATGCTTTTTGCGCTTGGCGCTTATCTTGTGTTGTGGTTCCCCTCGCCTTGCTGTAGTCGGTAAACCTCTCGGGCAAGAACTGTGGTGGTGGTGAAACCGCACGGCAGCGTCACCCCAGTTTCGCAGGTCGACTGGTGCACCCTGCCGGCCTGCTGCTCGTGTGATTATGGGCATGGATGCGCGTGGTCACCTAATGGTCTTGGGCCGTCGGCGGTGCCGCACAGCATTAGCCCTGCGCAGCCCATAGCCACGCAGCCGCCGTGCCGGCGGGCGCGCCTCGCTGCTGTTCACGCTCGAGCTTAGCTGCTTGCTGACGTTGGACTGCAGTGAATGCGCCGGTCCGCATCGCTCATTTGGGAGAGTGCCAGCGGCAAAGGCTGGCACATATGGGCAGGTGATAGATCGTAGGTCGCTGTGTGGTCCTAGGTGCCACGGGCGCGGCGTCTTTTTGTTGGCTTTCGGCGACCGGGTGACTCTGGGCTCAAGTTCAACACTGAAGTGACGCCCATGGGCATGCCAGCCAGTGTTAAAGCTTCATATCGGAGGGTAAGAGAAGGCCCTTGGACACTCGACAGCCCCGGGGGTTGGAACCCGACGTGCGGTCCCCAGGCGCTTGGAAACCAACGCGCGCGGCCCCCTTGCGGTTGGAAACAGTCGCGCGCAGCTGCTGTTCGGTTGGAAACCGTTTTCGTGGTTCCCCATGCTGTTGAAACCCAACGGCCGCACCCTTGGCGGTTATGCCGCCAAGGGGGTGAACTTCACCAACCCCGCCGGCCCTGCCAAGCTAGCCTTCGGGGTGCCCGGCAAGAGCAGCTCATGAGTGGTCGACCATCTAACAATTTGGGATCAACCACGGACGCGGATGTTTGGAACAACTTCCATCCAGTGTTGCACTGAGCGTGCCTCACACACACCAGCGGCCGCAGGCCAGGGCCACCAGCAAAACTATTGATTGGCTGCATACTGTACCAAGGCTGGACTGCCACTGGCCTCAAGCTTACGGTGTGGCAACAGCAGGGCGACAGGCTCAGCAATCGGTTGGGTTGCGGCACCAGACAAACAGCGCACCACGATTCTTACTGTGTATGTACAATCTCACATGCGATCGCGAGCCTGCGGGGCCTGTTCTTGCTCAAGAGACACAAACAAACCCATGATCAGATTTACAAACAAAATTTGTACCGCAAAAAAAGCATCGGGACATCCAGGAGACTGCCACTGTGCCAGCACAAGAACACGAGCATGATTGACATTTGCAGGATTTACGCTACAAAACAACATTCATCATCATGCCACTTTACGACAGCTCGAAGCCTGCACCAGCAGTGATGGCATACAGCAGCTTTTGCCGCAGCCCGCGCTTTGTTGAGTAGTTTGGAAGCTTCAACATGCAGAAGCATGTGCTGCAGGAGCAAAGCATGGAGTGGAGGGAGCATTGAGTAAGGGGATGCGACTACGAAGCGCATACATTCGTCCCCACACACGAGGAAGGTGGTCGAGACCAATTTTGAATGAATAACCACCATTGCGGCTCGCAGCCAGCTGGGCTCATGCACTCTAGATCTCCCTTCCTGAAAGCACAGCAAGCGCACCTGGCAGTGGGCAGCAGCTCCACGTCCCTTCCAACCAGCCCAGCGAGGGGGTTCCGGGGGCCACAGTCTACCTTGTGTACTGTAAAGGGTGGATTCAGGTGCTGAAACCCTCCCAATGGAGCACGGCTGCTTGAGGTGACAAAGCGCAGCAGCTGGGAGCGCTGTGTAGGAGTGAACTCCGCCACCACCTCCCAGAAAAGCTTGACGGCGCGTGAAGAGTCGCTGTACCCGTTGCTGTACCGAGAGTGTGCTGCAGCACACCATGGGGATGAGGGGCTTAGTGTGAGATGAGACATGGAGGGTGAGGGTGACGAGAGAGCAAAATGTTGAGATGTTGTGTCAAGCACAAGGCTGGATTCCTGCAGGACTGCCGGGGTAGGCTGCTAACTTTGAGATGTGTGTTGTTGCTCATACCGCTTCAGGCCAGCAGCTCACCCCGGAGGTCGTCGATGTCAACGCCGCCCTCCAGGCCCCCGGACAGCAGCTGGTTGAACTCCGCAGGGGAGAAGAGCCGCAGCCCCGCGAGCGGAAGGACACGCGACATGCCCGCGGCGAAGGCTGCAGCGGGACGTCCCAGCCTGGGGTAGCACACGTGTCAAATGCACGGCATTGTGAAGGCACAGCAGCAAACGCCATGGTTGACACTCGTGCCAACCAGCCACGCATCGCCCAGACGCGGCGCTTAAGCAATGGATGCGCATAGCATCAGCGTCAATAATACGCGCTGCAAGAAATGCACAGTGTCGTTCATGAACACCTCCTGTTGAGGTGAAAGTCCGCCAGCAGGTGACAGTAAAGGGTACGACTGTCGTTGGTAACAGGCAACGACCCGCCACCAGGGAGCAGGTCCACAGAGACCGTCTTGAAAGGGAGCAAGGTGGGTTGAAATCTCAGTTGTGAGCACGAGACGATGTTCGAGCGGCATACATGGGGCCTGCGCACATAGCCTTGACGCTGCTCGCAAGCGCGATGCTGAGCCTTGGGCACGACCACCCTGCGCCTTGCCCGCCTCTCGCACTGCCACAACCCGCTGAATACACCACCACCACTTCCGGCTCAAAAAACACAGCATCCACACCCACCTGGCCAAAGCTCTGCAGGTCAACGCTGAAGGTGAGACCCAGGTCTGCGACGTCGCCGCCATAGTCCTTCACGGCCGCCAGCCCCGAGGCCAGCCCCGCGTCCACTGCCGCCAGGTCATCCACCCCAGGCCTCTGGCCCTGCAGTGCCAGCACCAGAGGAGGAGCCAGGGCCAGATCCAGCAGGATCCCCTCGTACAGCGCTTTGCCCACGAGCAGGCCTTGGGTTGCGCATCATGGGGATGGGGGGACGGCAATGGAGCATTCAGGCGCAGATGGACCAGCATTCAAGGTGGACAGAGTGGCCCATTGCACCTATCATGTTGACGGCAAGCTCTGAACCTTCTCCTGGGGTCAAGGATCCAGGTCTTATCGTGCGATTGATTGGTATCCGGCCCGCCACCCCAAGCTGTGCTCTTCACCTGTGAACTCCAGCAGAGCGAGCCCGTGAGGGATGGCCTCCGCAGTGGGAGAGGGGTAGGCCAAGCCGCTGCCCTGTGCCACCTCAAACAGCCCGTAGCTGTAAGAACATTGTTGACACGGGGGCAGCATCGGGCATCAGTGGGCAGTACAGAAATGTTTGAAAACAGTGCCATTGTGCCTGCCGGCGACCCAGGTGAGAAAGGCAGCAACCTCGTAGCTGCGTCTTTGCAAACGAGGCGTCGGCTCACCCCGGCTGCAAGGCCGCTGCCACTGCCGTTTCCAGCAACTCCTTTGTCAGGCCACCATGGTCCAGGCCAGCCTCCGGGGCGCCTGACGCGCTTATGAATGTCACCTGGTGGGTTGAGGGAAGGGGTGACCAAGATCATGTGAAACACGAGTTGACTGAAGCACGCTGCCGTCAACAGGGATGAAGGATTTCTGCAACTCCAGCATATGCCATCTGAGCCTCTGAGCGTTGCAGCAACCCCTTGCAATGGCCCGCACACACCCCGTAATGCCCCCTCCCCTTGCTCACATAGAGGCGACCCTTCATGGCCTCGCCCATGCCTCCCAGTGCTGCGTAGGCATCCTCCAGAAGCTGGTCGCGCCGCACTGTCAGCTTCAGGGGGCGGGGCCCACCCTCCGCTGCGCTCACGTCCCACCGGCCCCTCGCCTTGTCCTCCTGAAGAACCTGCCTGCAAGGGAGGAGGGCGGCGTTGCAGGTAGGCAGGCAGGGGAACAGCGGCGGTATGAATGGGCGCTTGAGGGCGTCGTGCTGGGGTGCAGGGCTCCGGGTCTGCCGAACCAGGTTGGCCTGGTGGGGGAAAGCCTCGTCCATAAGACAAGAGCTCACCTGAACAGCTGCAGCCGCACGTCAAAGGGGACGCACTGAGGCGCGGCGCGTAGCAAAGCTGTCATGGCAGATGGGCTTCCCGCGACAGCCATACCTAGGGCTGGCAGCGCGTCTGTCAAGCCACCATCTCCTGCGCTGGCGCCTGCCGCCACTGCTTGGCTGTCAGTTGTCCCCGCTGTTCCACCAAACAGCAGGCCCTGCACCACCGCAGTAACTGCCCTGAGCCCAGAATGCTGCTCCCAGCCAACCCTGCTCTGCCGCGGCTGCTGCTGCTGGCCACCGGGCGGTGCACCGGATGCGGCGCAGTGCGCGTCATACGGCGCCGTCCAGAGAGCGGGCTGGCAGAAGGGATGGCGCTGATCCCTCTCGTACAGCCCGCGCAGCGCCACGGGCGCGTAGCGCTCCAACAGCCGCGACCCCGCACCCAGCGTGGCTGCCGATACCAGCTCGACCCCCGCGTCGTCACAGCCCAGGCCGTTGCTGACGCGCTTGCCGAGAGATGGGCGCAATGTGTTGCCCTGGTGCTGCGGCGCCGGCCGTGGGAAGTGTGTGTGGTACACAAGCGCATTAAGCGACGTAGCTATAGCACGCGCTGCGCCAGTGGAGAAAGGCTGCCCTTTTGAGTGGAGGTCCGCGTCGCTGAGCACCAGCAGCAGATGAGACAGCACCCTGCAAAAGAATGAGGTGTTTGTCAAGAGCGTGAGTGCTGTTGTCAAGGAGCCCAAGCCGTTTGTGTGAGCTCACAAGATTTAACATTGCCTTTCGGCAATTTGCCGGCCGACCAGGGGTCACTAAGCAAGACAACAGCAACCCCACCCACGAGGACCCCGCACCTACAAAACACTCCAAGCACGAGCGTGTGCTGCCCCGCCAGCCGTCTGCAGCCGCCCGCGACAGCCTCGACATCCAGCCCCAGCCGCGCTGCCAACGGAGCCTCAAGGGGCAGCCCCAGGTCCAGTGACAGCCACCGCCACAGGGCCGGCAGCACCTGGGGGGCAAACGCCAGCGCGTTGAGCGCAGCGCTTGCGCCGCTACCAGTGTCCGCTGCCTGCTGTGGGTCTGCAGCCGCTGCTGCCGGTGGCGCTGTTGCAGCACCCCGCTCAACCAGGGTCTCTGCCGCCGGCAAGTCCTGCAGCAGGTGGAGGCAGAGCCCTGCAAACAGGGGCATGTCGCGACCGTCCCCCAGGACGCCCAGCAGCTGGAGCAGCGGGGCCTGGGCCCCCAGACACGCAAGCTGGCGGGCCACCAAGGCCGCCTCGGGGGTCGACAGCGCCATGGTCTTTGGGCCCTTGCTGGCAGCCGCGGCCGCGGGCAGCAGAGCCATGACTGCGCCGCACCAGGCCGCCGCTCCCCGACGCTCTACCAGGTGTGGCGACGCTGGCAGCCGTAGCAGCGAGGGTGCGTCGCCAGCGGGCCGCCGCCCAGCTGTGCCCATCACAAGGTGAGTCAGGTTGCCCAGCAGCGCCGCCGCTGCTGTTCCGCAGACCACACGGTCGTGCGCCAGCTCTCTGGCAGCACCCAGCAGCACAGACAGGATAGGACCTCGCAGCAGGCGCGCTCCTGTGCCCTCAAGCAGCACTGCGACCAGGCCAGGGGCGGTCAAGAGGCGCTCTGCGAAAGTGCGCACATACTGCTGCTGCTGCAGCTGCAGCAGCTGCTGCTGCTGCTGCTGCTGCTGCTGCTGCTGCTGCTGCTGCTGCTGC
>NW_014010306.1:0-6675 GCF_000611645.1 Monoraphidium neglectum
CCCCACCTCCCCGCCCCGCCCCGCGGCCGCGCAGGCGCGCTTCGGCTACCCACTGCCCCTGGAGCAGCTGGGCTGCAGCTCGGCGGCGTCGCTGGTGGTGCCGCTGGTGGAGCACTGCCATGTCGTGTTTGTGGGCTCCACTGACCACCGCCTCTTCCCGCCGAAGCCCCGGCGCCAATTCCACGCCGACAGGCAGCAGCCGCCGCTGCAGCAGCATGGGCAGCACCAGCAGCAGCAGGTGGTGGGGGGCGTCTCGGTCGCCGCGGGCGGCGGGCTCGGCGCCGGTGCTGCGCAGCACGCGCCCGCGCCCGCGCCGGCGCTCGCGCCGCCGGCGCTGACGCGCGCCCAGGTCGAGGCGCTGTCCCACTCTCGCGGCGCCGGCGCCGGCGCGGCGGCGGGTTTTGCGTCGCATCTGCTGCAGCAGCAGCAGCCGCAGGTGGCTCAGCAGCACGGGCAGCAGGGGCCGCTGTCGCTGCCGGCGTCGCTTCCTTACTCGCTGGGCCTGGCGGGCCACCAGCTGCTTGCCGGCGCCGCCGGCGCGGCCGGCGCCCCAAGCGCGTCCGCGTCCGCACCGGTGCCCGGCCAGCAGCTGCAGCTCAGCACGTACGCCGCGGCGGCGCCGCAGGACCCGCGGCCCGCCGCGGCGGCCGCAGCCTACGACCAGCCGACGCTCGGCGCGGGCCTGGCCGTAAGCGCGAGCGCGGGGTTCCCTGCCTCCCAGCCTCAGTCGGTGGCGGCGCTGGCGGCCGCGGCGGCCGCGGCGGCCGCGGCGACGGCCCCTCCCGCACCTGCGCCTGTGGCGGCGCCTGCGGCGCCTCAGATCATGATAGGGTCTGACGGCGTCCAGTACATGGTGGTGCCGGTTGCCGCAGTGGCGGCAGCGGCGGCGTCGATGGCGGGCGGGCAGATGCTGCAGCAGCAGCAGGGGCAGGGGCAGGGCCAGGGGGTGCAGCAAGCCCAGCAAGCTCAGCAGCAGCCGCAGCAGCAGCAGGTTGCCCCTCCACAGCAGCAGTGGCAGCAACAGCCTCAACCTCAGCCTCAGCCTCAATCTCAGCCTCAGCCTCAGCAGCAATGGCAGCAGCAGCAGCAGCAGCAGCAGCAGCAGCAGCAGCAGCAGCAGCAGCAGCAGCAGCAGCAGCCGTGGCACCAACAACAGCAGCCTGTTGCTCAGCAGCCGCAGCCGCAGCCGCTGTTGCAGCCACCGCCACCGCAGCAGCCGCGGTCCCAGCAGCAGGCTGGCGGCGCTGCGCCAGCGCCGGCGCCGGCGCCGGCGCCCGCGCCTTCAACCGACGCGGGCGCCGCCTCCTCCTACGTGCTCCCTGGCCTTGCATCCGCGAAGCCCTTCTCAGGACCTGCGCAGGCTCCTAAGCATGTGCCGTCAGATGCTATCGCCAAGTCGCAGCCCGCGGCCGTCCTGCACGGCCGGGTGCAGCAGGCGCAGCAGGCGTCACAGCCGCCGGGTGGGGCGGCGCACGCGCCGGACCCTTATGCTGTGTACCGGGCAGGGGGCGGGGCGCGCCAGCAAGAGCAACTTCCGCAGCAGCAGCAGCAGCAGCAGCAGCAGCAGCAGCAGCAGCAGCAGCAGCAGCAGCAGCTGCAGCAGCTGCAGCAGCAGCAGGCGGCACAGCAGCAGCTGCTTGCGCAGCAGCAGCAGCAGCAGCAGCAGCAGCTGCTGGCACAACAGCAGCAGCCCTGGCGGCAGCAGCAGCAAGAGCAGCAGCCGTGGCATGAGCAGCAGCAGCAGCAGCAGCAGCAGCAGCAGGCGCAGCAGCAGCTGCTGCAGCAGCAACAGCAGCAGCTGCAGGTCCCGCAGCAGGTCCAACAACAGCAGCAACAGCTGCCGCAGCAGCGGCCGCAGCCTGCAAGCGCCCAGCTTGCAGGTGCCGGCCAGCCGTCAGACCCGCGGCGCAACCGCGCAACCCTGGCCGGCGCGCCCGCCCCGGCCGCCAGCGGCCAGCCGCCCCAAGTCCCCGCCTCGTCAGCCCCGCAGCAGCCGCAGCCCGAGGTGGCGTCGCAGGCAGCACCTCAGCAGTACAGCTACCCAGCGCCTTCCGCGCCGAGCGCAGCTGCCGCCGCGCAGCAGCCGCTGCAGCAACAGCCGCTGCAGCAGCAGCCGCTGCAGCAACAGCAGCAGCAGGGGCCAGGGCAGCAGCAGCAGGCCGTGCCGGCGGCGGCGGCGGCGGCGGCGGCGCCAGGCGCGGTGCAAGCCATGCTCGCCGACCCCCTGTACCGCTCTCACCACGCCCAGTTTGCCGAGTGGTGCGTATTGGGCGCAGGCGTGCGCCGCTCCATCTCGCCTGCTCACCAGCTTGCAACTGCGTGCCTGATTCCCTGCATGGGTCGCCTGCAACCGAATGCGACATCCCGATTTCAAGGCCATGCTTGCCCCCTTGCGTCCTCTCGCCGCCTCAACACCCCCTTATCTTGGCTTCTGGTCGCCCAAACTCTGGCGTCCTACCCTGGCCCCTCTCTTGCAGGATGGCATACCATCAGAATGCGGCTGCCGCCGCTGGCCAGCCCGTGCTGCCCGATGAGCAGTACTGGCTGCAGTACCGCCCCTGGCTTGAGGAGCAGCTGCGCACCAGCGCGCAGCAGCCGCAGCAGCAGCAGCAGCAGCAGCAGCAGCAGCAGCAGCAGCAGCAGCAGCAGCAGCCAGGCCTTGCGGGCGTGCAGCCCGGCGCGGGCGGGCAGCCTGCGTACCCCGGACAGTTCCCTGGCACCGCGCCGCCGTTTGCCGGCGCGCCGCCGCCGATGGGAATGGGGCCGGAGCAGTACATGCACTGGCAGCAGCAGCAGATGCAGATGGCCATGCAGCAACAGCAGCAGCAGTACATGCAGTACTTGCAGCAGATGCAGCAGATGCAGGGGCACCCAGCGATGCACGGTGGGGGGCCGCCCATGATGCCCCCGCCATACTGAAGGACAACTGGCCAACAGAGACGGCGGCCACGCGGCGTCCCCGACCTTGTCGAAGCATCGAGGCTGCCGCTGCGCGACAGGCTGCGCGGCAGGCTGCAGCTGCTGCGCGCGCGGCGGCGGAGCGAGCAGGTAAGGTCCTCCGGCTGCCTCGGCGGCCCTGCGGAGGTGCGGCCGCGCGCGTGTGCGAGGAGGCCCCGCCGTAGCACTCGCATAAAATGTTGCCATGGGGGCGATAGGAGTTTCAAAAGGGACTGGACTGCTGGCAGCTGAGAGCGGCTGCAGCCGGTTATTGTTTTGAGCGGTGACCCCGTAATCCAGGCTGCCGGCCGGCACTGAATGCGACTGTCGCACTGGTCATGTAGCCTCCTGCCACGTGTCGCTGACCGACACGGCGCCTGGTCATATCACAAAACTAGCGTCGCCCAGTACTTATGCCGTATTACTATGCGCGTGTTGCGTGTCAGCCCGTTGGGCGAATCAGTGGCGAAAGGAGGGGCGGTGTCGGTGGCTGCAGGGTACCACCAATGAATCCATATACCTTTGAGGGGCCGCGTATGTGTGGCTAGCGCCTGCCCTGATTGCCTAAAGGCAGGGCTTTAGTAAGAACACTTGTCGTGCATCGCTGTGTTTCTAGTAGTCTGTATGCCCTAAAGCTTGCAGGGAGCATCAATCGTGCCTCTTCACCAACTAAGGAATGTCACAACTTTAGGCGTCATCTCAGGCGTCACGTCTGGCATACAGTAGTGACGCTTGACACTGGAGCCCATGACCAGCCATGTGACAAATGGTCTTGGGCCGATATATACGTACCATATCCGCTGCGGCCCACATCGTCAATCGGCTGATTTGGTGACCGAGCAGGTGGGAACAACCCCTGGCCGCAGCTCTGAATAGAGCACGCACGCAATCGGCCGTGGATGATGCTGCCTGGCCGTGGATGACGGCAGATTGCTTGAGCAGCCGCCTGAAGCTAGGCCACCCGGCGCAGTCAGCTGTGTATCAGCAGTGGCCCAGCCTCTTGTTTTCACCACAAATACCTGTGTTAGGCAGCAATTGATGTGCTGGCAATTGAAACGTAAGCAAGAGTGGTGTGGGCCATAGGCTGTGCGCACTGTGTGCCGATTGCCCGCGGAAACGGGAACCGCGGGAAGTCAAAGTGTTTGCTAGAAGGCCCCGGGAGAACAGGTGGGACCAGACATGAATGTTGAGAACGGGGCTGGGCTGGTCGAGGCAGGACCACTGCACAACTGCGCAATTGAGCATGCTCAGCGACAAACCACTGGTCCGCCATTCCAAATTCCCGGCTGCTTGGCTCAGACGGGAGCCCTGAAATGTTGTCCCAGAGCCAGCAGCTGGCTTGAATCGGCGGTCAAACCGACAAAGCCGTCATCACTGAAGCGGCTGACAACGGCGTACAGGGACAGGTGCCATTGCTGTATCCCAGCTGGCCCCGGCGTGCAGCAGAGGGCTGGGTGCTGCAGGGCGGCCAGCAGCACAATCAGGTTGCGGCGCGACACGCAGGGGAGTATGGCTGCAGCACCAAATGAAAAACCTCTTTGCTCCAGAGGTTCGAGCATCTCTCTGCTGGTAGTGGTAGGGACGGATGCATGCTGTTAGGTAGATGACCGGCGGGGCCCAGGGTGCTCTCTGTCAGCAGTGAAACATCCCCTTGCCAGCGAAGCCACCGCCTCCCGGTCAGCGATTGGCGGTGAAGCGCAGCTTGATGCTCGCTAGCTCGGATGGTCAACCTCAGTCAGGACTGAGGTCAGACCAACCCCTGGTACAGGGGGAAGCACGCCTCCTGCAGGGAGCGTTTGGTGTCATCGTTTCCGAGGTCCCAAGCAACCAACCTCGGGAGCCGAGGCCATCCAGTAGTGCTTCGCGGTCAAGGGGGTGAGACGCTTTTGCGAGAGTGACGCCTTTGCAGCCAGACTGAGAAAAGACTAGCACGCAGCCCAAGGGACAGGCCAACACAGCGGGGCCGATGCGTTTGCGGGGCTGACGACCGAGCTAGCCTGCAAGGGGGTGTCAGGCGCTGCTGCCAAATGTCCAAGTCCAGCAAGCACTGTAATCTCTGGCGAATTTGAGCTGTGGGGGTCAAGGGCGCGCAGCTGCGCCCGAAGCCACCACACTGTGGGTTGTTGGTTTTCATGGAGGTGATACGTCGAGAACAACTTACCAGGTTCAAGCCCTTGGTTGTTCAAGCCCTTGGTTGGTTGAGGTGGCTGCTGGCCGGTGCTGCGTTACCGGACGCCGCCGCACACACCGACGTCCATGTCACCGGTGTGAGCGGCTCGACGGTCGTTCGACAGTAACATGGTGGCTTGCATCGATGTTAATTTGCGCATTTGTCTCAAGTCGAATTCCTTGATGTAATACAAACTTCAGCGCCGTCGCAGATCAAGCGCATCGACGGCAAGGACGTACAGTATACAGCGCAGCCGCCATGGGGAAGAAGCGATTAAAGCCTGCGTCTGATGGAAATAAACACAAACCAAAACACAAGGCGAAGAAACAGAAGAAGGTGCGCGATCCGCCGCCCCTGCCGCCGCCGCTGCAATCCTCCTGCTGCGTCGCTGCAGGCAATCACCGGCCAAGCGCATCACCCGACACGCGGCCCGCCTGCCACCCGACCCCTCCCCCACGCCCGCATCCCCACGCAGCCCTCGCAGCTGCAGGACGCCCCCCTCCCGCGCGGCGCCGAAGACAGCGACGCCGACGGCAGCGGGGGCGGCGGCAGCGGCTCCGAGTCGGAGGTGGAGCTCAGCGATGAGGACGTGCGGTTTGTGCGGCAGCACGCGCGGGGCATAGGTTTTCTGGAAAACCTGGATGCCCAAGCGCTGGACAGGTAATTTAATAAACGAGGGATCCAGGGGCAAGCCAAAAGATCCTGGGCAGCCGGTCGGCGGGACATGGCTGGACCCAGGGGGTCGTGCTGTGTCTGCGGCAGGGGGCGCAGACAACAGACGGCCTGCAGCTGCCCCGCTTCGCGACGCACGCGGCCGGGCCGAGCCGGGGTTGGCGGTTCCTTTTCAGAGGCGTTCTCACGCCACCGGCATTTGCTGCGCTCGCTGTAATGTGGTAATCGATGTTGATGTTGCGACCACCGCAGGTCGGTCAAAGACAAGCAAAAGGCCGGCGTCGCGGCCGCCGCGCGCAAGGCGGCCGCCGAGGAGGCCGCCGCCGCCGCCGCCGCCGCCGCGGCTGGCGGGGGCAATGGCGCGGCCGCTGATGGGGAGGGGGGGCGGCGCGAGAAGGCGGGCGAGGATCAAGGGGAGGAGGAATATGAGCGGCGGCCGAGGGCGCGGGAGCAGGTGGGTGCAGCGGGGCGCGCCGTCACGCCCTGCACACCACGGGCGCCGCGCCGGCTTGGGAGCGGGCGCCCGCCGCCCGCCCGCCCGCCGCTCTGAAAACCCCTCCAACGGCCCGCCCCCGCTCCGCGGCGGCCGCTGCCCTCCGATTCACGGCTTCCAAAGCATCTGAAGCTGTTTTCGTTTTTTTCCCTGTACCGCCCGCCCCCCCAGGAGCACGGCGAGCCCTCCAAGGGTCTGCCCGTGAAGACCCCCGACGGCCGCCTCGTGTTTTCAGAGGCGGAGGGCTCCGCGCGCGCGCGCAAGCTGCGCGCGGCCGCGCAGCACGTCGCCGCGCGCGTGGGCGGCGTATTGGTGGAAGATACGTTGGAGGACGAGGAGAGGGCGGCGCAGGACGCGCGCCGCGCCGCCCGCGCCGCCGCGGAAGCCGAGCGCGCCGCGCGCG
>NW_014010305.1:0-6673 GCF_000611645.1 Monoraphidium neglectum
GCCGCGCCCGCCGCCGCCGCCGGCGCCGCCGCCTCTCCGCCAGCCGGCGCCGGCGCCGCCGCCCCGCGGAAAGCCTCCGGCCGGCGGCTGCTGCTGCTCGCCGCCCCAGCCGGGCTCCGCAGCACCCTGCTGGCCCGCCGGCGCCGGCGCAGCTGTCACCGTGATTGTCTTCGCGTTCTGGTCCCACGCGCCCTGCAGCCCAGCCTCCAGCAGCGTGATGCGCGCCCTGCGGCGAGCCGCCGCCGGCGACGCGCGCGGCAGCGTCAAGAGCCTCACCACCCTTGTCGCCAAACAGCCCAAACAGTCCTCGCCGAAGAAGAGCACAGCCCCCACCCCACCCCAACCGCCTGCGCGTCCGCTCGCCTTTGTCACGCCCCACAGCACATTTAAGCAACCCTCTCGCCCTAGAATCCTTGCAGGCGGCGCCCCTTTCAGTACCAAATGCCATCCAGGCTCCCCTCCCTCCATGCCCCGGCCCCATCCAATCAGGCGCCCGGCCCCAGCAGCGCGGGCAACAGAAACCCCCACCGCAGCAGCGGCGACACGTCCCCATCCAAGCAGGCGCCCGGCCCCAGCGAGCGGCAACCAAACGCCAACAGCAGCAGCAACACATCCCCATCCAAGCTCGCCCCCAGCCCCAGCAGCGCGGACAACCAAAACCCCCACAGCAGCAGCATCAGTTGCGGCGACTCACTCTGTGCCAAACTCTGGTAGGTATACCGTGAAGAACCTGCCGCCACCCGCGCCCGTGACGACGGCCTCTGACACCGTGGGGGCGGCCTTGAGCATGACGGCCAAAAACAGCTTTAGGCTGCCATCCTGCAGAGGGCGAGGGGTCAGGGTGGACGTTTGGATGATTGATGGATTTGTTCATTTTCACAGGGAGGGTGGGGTCGCGGTATATTGGTTGCGGCGCAGCAGCGGGTCGCCTTCGGCGGCGGCGGACACCACGGGGCAGGAGGAAGTTGCCCCGCCCAGGGAGTCGCAGAAAACCCAGAGGGGGTGGGGTCGGGTGGGGTGGCGACTAGGGGAGGGACCAGCGCGTCGAGCGCGACGCGGCAAGTGCCAGACAGAAGAGCGACCCTTCCTGGCGTGCAGCGCCGGCAGGGCCAGCCCGCCGCACCGGTTCAGCGGCGCACCGCCGCGCGGGCCCCACCTGCACGTCCCGGGCCGCCTTGCGCGTGTCGTTGGCGTGGTCCGCCATCCGCTGCATCTCGCTGGACGAAGCAATGCGCGGCGGGGAGGGGGGCGGGTGAGCATTTTGGTGCACAAATGCATTTTGCGCAGGCGACGTTCCCTCTATGTAGTCGTGCTTTTCGACATCGGTCACCAAAGTCAGGAGACGTGGCCGTGAATTTGCAAGAGCGGGCGTCGCGTCGGCAGGGCGCTCCGCAACCTCGTGTCGGCCAGCCGCGCCGGCGCTCTCCCGCGCTCCCCACCCACGCGGCCCCCCGCCCGTGCGCGCTCACGTCCCGTCCGGCAGCCCCTGCGCCAGCAGCGCGGCGGTGGGCGAGGGCGCGGCGCCGGACTGCAGGTCGAGGGCCGCGGCCAGCAAGCGGTGCACCAGGACATCAGGGTAGCGCCTGCAAGGATTGATGCAACAGGATCAGGATTAGTCTTAGGAATAGGATGAGGATAAGGAATAGGATCAGGATTGTTGCAGCGTCCCGCGGTCGGCCGCTTCTGGAGCAAGACACATGAGACTTGACATGGCGCACATGATGCATGTGCTTCACTGTGTGCAGAGGCCGGGCGGGACCCGTTGCATTTAGAGTTGCCGAGAGCGCCGCGGAAACGCGCCGCCGGCAGCACAGGGGCTGACATGGGCGCAAGCACGTCTTGAGCAGGGCGTCGAGGGCGCGTTGCAGCGGCGGGCGGTGCCCGTGCCCGGCGGCGCCGTCCGGGGAGTGTGAATTTCGTTGCCCGCGCGCGCGCCTGATGGGTGACGTGAAGTGTGTGTACAGGTCCATGGCCAGCGCGTAGTGCCCCCACGCCGCCCTGTCGCGCCCTGCGGTACAGAAGTACTGCGCCAGCTGCATCGGCTTCGTGGCCAGGAGGGTGACCACCTCGGCGGTGCCGGCGTCGTCGGTGGCGGCGCGCAGCCGCGCCAGCGAGCGCTGCAGGGCACCTGGGGGTTCGTCCAAGGTGGCAGGGTGTGTTGGTTGTGGGTTTCGAGGGGCCTTTATCATACTTGATCGCATGTTTGTGGCGGGCCGGCGAGCAAGGTGTGTGGCAATTCTGATTACACGCACCACAGATTAGCGATGCTGTTGAGGTCAGCCAGACTTGGCTGCGCGCTGGCACCCCAAGTGAGCCGCGCTGTGCCGCGCACAGCAGCCACTGTTGCTTGCTGACACCACGACACGGCAAATGCTGCATGTGTCAGCATGCCGGTCATATGTCAGTACTCATGCACGTGGCCCAACTGCCAGGACTGCCCCAAGCGCCCTAACCGCCCCACCCGCTCTAACCGCCCCAACGGCCCCAATCGCCCTCATCGCCCTGAACCCCCTGACCTGCGGATGATATGTCCAGCTCAACCCCCAGCTCCTGCGCCGCCAGCTCAAGCTCCTTCATCTTCCGCTCGTTGGGGGTGGGGTGGCACCTGGGCGGGTGAGGGGGCGTAGGGGTTGGGGGTCGGAGGTTGGTGCAGGGAAGGTGGGGCCAACGAGGGTGTAGATGCCAGGTTCAGGATGAGGACGCGACCGGCTGCGAGGCGGCAAAATGAGCACTATCGGATGAGGGGGTGCAGCTGCCAGGGCTGCAGAGAGATTGCCGCTGGAGCCGCGACCCGGAGGGGCCGGGGGTGGGGGAGGGTTGTCTCATGTCCCGCTTGCCTGAGGATGGCGTGGTCTGGGAACGCGCTGCTGATGAGGCCGGCCACCCTCATGTTGGCCAGCAGCATGAATTCCTCCACCAGCTGGTTGGCCTCCTGAGGGGGGTGTCGACAGATCATGATGGTCACAACATTTCATCGTCAGGTGAAGATGAAGGTAAAGGACACTTGCATACATGCATTATACATCATCATACAGATACATTTTTGGGTGTGGGTGTGCATGCATACAGATATACACATGTGTGTGTGAGTGGGTTTGTAAAAAAGGCCGAGTGACCTCAGATCAGGTCAGATGAGGTCTGCCGGGCTGCTGGGGCCTATGATAACAGGCTCCGGAGCTGAAGCCAGGGCCAGCAGACAGCTGGCAAGATGCACTGAGGGGTATGGGGCTTTGACAGACCTAAAGCAGCCCTCGTTTGCAGGTAACGGGGCTGCACCCAAAACCAGCAAGAAAGCAGCAAGATGCACTGAGGTGTGTGTGAGGCTTTGATGCCATGCGGCCAAAAGGACGGACCTGTTGAACGTAGGGCGCGCCCGCAACAGGCTGGCCCTCTGCGTCCAGGGTGAAGTAGAGCCGCGTGTTGTCAAGCCGCAGGGCCCCGTTGCCGAAGCGCCGCGCGCGCAGGCGGCGCGCAATCGCATGGAGGGCCAGGCTGTCGGCCTCGACCTGCGGCGCGGGGTCCAAAGACAACGGGCCAAACCTAGACTTTGAGGCTTCCTAGGCACAGCGGAAAGGCGAGGCGCCAATGGTCCGCAAACCATGCAACCCGCGGGTGCGTGCCGCAGGAAGGGGAATAAAGCTGCCAATACAACGCCTGAGTCATGGTGCCCCTAGGGGAGGGTCGCAATAGGGAAGCTTCGCGGCCCCTGGAGGGAAGCTGTGCTGAAGCCCACCTCCTGCCAGGTGGCGCCGCCGTGCAGCGCGACCTGCCAGCGCGTGGGGTCGAAGCAGCCCTCGATCATCTGCTGCACCATGGGGTATGCCAGCTTGGCGCGGGAAAGGATGACGCTCCTGGGGTTTGGGGAGAAAGCATGCGTGAGAGAGAGAGTGTGTGTGTGTGAGTGTGGTGTACACACGGGAGCACGAGAGCGGCACATGAGTGAGTAGGGTTGTGTGTGTGTGTGTGTGTGTGTGTGTGTGTGTGTGCGCGCGTGCGCGCATGGGCCTGCTAGCGCATGCACATAGCAGTCCTCGGCTGAACAGCCCACACGGCCACTAGATTGGCAGCCAAACCTAGCCAATCACCAACACCACCAACCGCCCACATGCACGCACGAGCCCAGGCTCCAGGATGTGCGCAAAAGAGGTGAGCAAAAACCCTGAACCCCATACACAGGGCACCCCGACAAGGCATGGCGCCCCCCCACCTGCCCGCCCACTCCTCCAGCACGTTGCCGTCCTCATCCAGCTCCCACACTATGGAGAACGCGAAGCGCTCCTCCCCGGGGTTCAGGCTGCAGAGCTGCTCGCACAGCAGCCGCGGCAGCATGGGGATGACGCGCTGGACCAGGTAGCTGGGCGGGGAAGACGAGCGGGCAGATGCGGGTGTTGAGAGGGGGTAGGGGTGCTCATTGGTCGGGCGCCGTCAGAAATGGGTCCGACGGACCCAGCTGCTGACGCCTTACTGAAATCAGAAGCTGCGAATACGGAGCCTCCCGGGAGCTCCACCGTGCCTGACCCAATGATGCCGTCTCGCTGCCCAGCTGGTGATGCTGCAGAGGCGCCGAAGCGCCAGCACTATTGCCAGATGATCACTGAATTGCTACAGCACTTGATCCGTTTTCGCGTCGTGCCTGCTGCAACCCAAAGCACCGCCCGGCAGGGGCCGTGCACCTTGCATCCCCGCGGCTCACGTGCTGGTGCCCCGCGCGAGCGCCTCCGCATCGAGGGGCGTCCCCGGCCGCACAAAGCTCGCCACGTCAGCGATGTGCACGCCCACGCGCCACCTGGCCCCGCCGCCGCCTGCTTCGCCCGCGCCGCCCGCGCCTCCCGCGCCGTCGGCGCCGCCCGGCGGAGGGACGCGCTCTATTGAGAGTGCGTCGTCCAGGTCGCGCGCGGTGATGGGATCTATGGAGAAGATGCGCCAGGACCTGCCGAGAGGAGGTTCCGGGTTTGATGCCGCGGCCAGGTCGGGGGTTGAGCGGTCGCGCAGAGGAGATCCCGGGTGGGGGCCTTGGATGTGGCCGGAGTGGGGGAGGCCACAAGCTGGTCCCGTCCCCCGGGGGGGGGGGACCAACTGCCGTACAATGGGTGAAATCCGTTGAAGGATGCGCAGAAAGCCCCTCAGATGCGGCACCCTGTTTGCCGCGGGCACGCCACGGCTGCCACGCACACACGCACACGCAGGTGCGCTCACTCCCTCACTCAAACACAAACACACCGGCACACTCAAACATACACACACACACACACACACACACACAAAAATCATACACACACGCATGCATCATCTCGACCCGCTCACCTGAGGTCCCGCCGCGCTGCCAGATCCGCCTCCGTCACCCGCCACGGCACCGGCGGGAGGCACCCAATGACGTCATCACCAAAGTCGGCCGTCCTGATCGCGCTCGCCGCGAGCAGCGCCGTCGTGCCACCCTCGATGTCGCCTGCGCGGCCGAGGCCCTTTCGGACCGCCGCAAACGGCGTCTGCAGGTTCTCGGGCCATGGCTGCAGCGCGGCGGTCACAAACGTGCGGGTGGTGACGTCATCGCGGAAGGCCTCGGTCCTGCGGCCGTCAAGGGTTTGCAGACGGGTGGAGGGGAGCGGGCGTGAGGGCGAGGGCGTGCAGCTGCTTGGCGAGCAGGCGAGCGGCGCAGGTGAGGAGGGGGGGCGAAGAGCGGCATGCACAGCTGCCCTCGTTCCCGTCAAGACCCACAATTTTCAATCATCTGGTAACCCCTGACGACCCTGATCCGCCCCTCCCCACTCCCCCAACCGAACACCCGCCCTCAGGCAGGGTTCAGTTGCTGACGTCGTGCGAAGGCTCCGCATTGTCAACCCGAGGACTGCGCCCACCTCAACTCCTCTGGCAGCCCCGCCAGGCTCTCCGCGGTCACGATGCAGCGCGGCAGCCGGGGGTCGAGCGGCACCAGCTGCTGCTGCTGCTGCTGCTGCTGCAGCTGCTGCTGCTGCTGCTGCTGCTGCTGCTGCTGCCCGTAGGTGTCATTGGAGGGGTTGAGGGGCAGGAGCACCCCCACCATGGCATCGCGCTTGGGGGAGGGGATTAGGATTGCAACAACACGGCCTGTGTGTGTGGGCGTGCACGTGCATGTGGGTGTATGTGGACATGCAAGTGTGTGTGTGTGTGCGTATGTGTGCGCACCAAGGAGATGGAGACCGACAAAGCGGGATGCAAGGGTCACAGCGCCGTCGACTCGACTGATTGTGGAGGCTCGGAGTTGGCTTGGGTCTGCAAGGCGGAGTGTGCTGCCAGTCATGAGGCCAGCTTGCGTTGTGCATCCGGACGCGGCGGCGGACTCGGCCCTCTTGCACCCCTTTGCTCAAAGCGCCCGAAAAGCCCTCACGTCGCAGCTTTCCCCATGCATACATTCGCACGCAAACACGCTTGTTTTGCGTCGCTAAACGGAAGCCCACCAGTCGCCCGCATGTCAGGCCTCAGCCTCAGCAGGCCCTCCACCGTCTTCAGCGCCTCTTCCCGCGACCCCGCGCTCGCCCACGGCCGCCGTGCAAGGATAGCCGCGTCCGGGTCGCCGGCCGCGCTGGCGGCGGCGACTGCGGCCTCGAGGCGTTGGAAGGGGTCGTCTTGGGGCGCGGGCATTCGGCCAGAAGCGGCCATCTGGGGCGGAGGCGCGGTGGGGGGGAGGGGGGTACTT
>NW_014010304.1:0-6667 GCF_000611645.1 Monoraphidium neglectum
CCTGCCGCCGCAGCTTGCGCCCGCCTTCGGCCCTCGCCCCTGGTTCACCAAACACTCACTCACATGCAAATCCATCCCTGGGCTGCATCTCCTGAACCCCTTCAAACACCACCCCTCTGACCCCGTGCCACCCCCTCCTACCCCCCGCACCACGCAAACCACTGGTTGACGTCGCCCCTCCAGATGATCTTGCTGCGCGACGCGGCGCTGAGCGAGGTGTACGCGTACGAGGTCCTGGAGCGCGCGCTGATGGCGTGATGTCACGATGACGTCACGATGACGTCGCGCTGACGTCGGCCGCCGAGCGACGGGCGGCGGCCGCGCCGCGGGCGGCGGCCGCTGCGGGGGCTGGGGCGCGGGGGGCGTCGAGACGTCGCAGGTGTGGCTGCGGGGCTGCGCCTAGCAGAACGTGAGGAGGGCGGGGGCTTTTTATTCATTTCGTTGAGGACCGTTGACAGCATAGTGTGACCTCAAGTGTTTGTAGCTGACATGTATCAGTGGGGCGTGGCAGGTTCTGGTCTGTTTAGATAGTGGGGCACGCGCAACACACCCTTAGCTTTACCCATGGCTGTGCATGCGACTCCCATTTGCTGCGTCGCTATGCTCGATTTGTAATCTCTAGCACAGGTGTTCATTTCGGTTGGTGGCTGAGTATGTGTGTTACAGCAAGTCGCGGGGCGTTGGAGGGGGTTGGTGGGGCTGACAGGCCCCTCCACGGTTAGCCATTCTGCGTGGGTCAAAGACAGTCAGCATGGACCTTGACCGTGGGGCGAGTGGTGGCGCCACAGCCTGTTCAGAGAAAAGGCAAGCATACAACATCAATTTGGTGATCTGTAGGCGGTTCCTGGAATGCCATGAAGTCAATGGGTGATGATGTGGCCAACAACGCATGTCATGAGGTTTGAGCAGGTGCACATTCGAGCAGTGGGGTTTCGGAAGCCGCTTTTGGCCAGCATTGCTTCATCGGCAATTGGCCTTACATACTGCAAGCAGTAGCTCTGGGTTTAAAGCTCCGTTGTCCTCGCTAGCGGAGCTGTCTCGTGTAATCGCTGACACCCCTCAATAAGACCAGCACAGCACAAACTTGTAGATCAGCACGCGCAAGCCAGTCGACGCGATGTTGTCTCAGATGAGGCATACAGATATTGGATTCGGTGCCCGGAGATCAGCAGCGGCCATGGGACCGTGCCTTGCACACAACAGCAGCAGGTGTGCTTGGCCCCAGCCGCATGGGCGCCTGCAGCGGTGTTCGGTGCTTCAGAACGAGACCAGCATCGCTTCTCTAGACCTGGCTCCCAGCACCAGCAGCAGCAACGGCGTCAGCGGCCTGGATGCCGAAGTGCTCGTCGAACTAAAGAACGTCCACAAGTCTTTTGGCGAGAAGCGCATTCTTAACGGTGCCAGCTTTCAGATACGGCGCGGGGAGGCCGTGGGCATCATCGGCGCGTCGGGCACTGGCAAGTCGACGACGCTGCGGCTCATCTCCGGCCTCCTCGCGCCCGACCGCGGCGAGATCTTCATCAACGGCAAGGCCCGCGTCGGCCTGCTGTCCGACCAGGGCGACACCGGCGAGGGGCTGCGGCTCGGCATGGTCTTCCAGAACGCGGCGCTGTTCGACTCGCTGACCGTCGGGGAGAACGTCGGCTTCATGCTCTACGAGCACAGCCAGCTGCCGCCCGCCGAGATCCGCCGCCGCGTTGCCGCGAGCCTGGCCAAGGTGGGCCTGAAGGGCGTGGAGGACCTCTACCCCAGCGAGCTGTCCGGCGGAATGAAGAAGCGCGTCGCGCTCGCGCGCGCGGTGGTGTCGGACGCCGCCGACGGCGGCGGCGGCGGCGAGGCCGCGACGGCGGCGGGGCGCGTGGAGCAGCTGCTTATGTATGATGAGCCAACAGCGGGGCTCGACCCCGTTGCGTCGACGGTGGTTGAGGATCTTATTCGCAGCCTTCAGAAGCAGCGCGACGACGACAGCGAGGGGGGCATATCGTCATACATCGTCGTGACGCACCAACACTCGACGATCCGGCGGGCGGTGGACCGGATCATCTTCTTGCACCAGGGGCGCGTCGTCTGGCAGGGCACGACAGAGGAGTTCGATTCGACGGATGAGCCGATCGTGCGGCAGTTTGCGGAGGGCAGCCTGGAGGGGCCCATCTCTTACGTCTGAAGAGGCGGCGGGGCGGCGGCGCGAGCGGAGCTACGGCCGGCTGCAGGAGCGGCTTGTGCTGAGCGCGGCCTGCTGGCGGCCGTCGCAGCGGTCCCTGCGGTGTGGATTGGCTTGGGCAGCATCGGCGCCCCACTAATCCAGCGTCGTGCAGCAGCGTCGGCTGCAGCTGTGCTTGCCCTAGGGGGAGCTTTGCGGCCGCCAGCGGTCTTGCTTGCTGCAGCTAGGCACGCCTGAGTGCAGCAGCTTGGCTGTGAGCATCCCTGCGTTGCTGCGAAAGCGGCATTTCGCAGTTCAGCGCTCGTCTCTGCACGAAGCGCACACAAGTTGGGGGAAGCAAGCAAGCAGCGGCCATTCCCGCGGCGTCGGGGCGTTCCCCCCCTTCACGGTTGCTGCACAAGCAACTTGTATTTACAGGCGCCTTGTGTGTTCCACTGGCTCGTCCTCGACGTGCTCGCACCCGCAGAGGTGTGGCCCCACATAACCCTTTCAAACGGCCATCCCTCTCCCACTATCCAAGTGTGGCCCGCAGCGCTCTTGTCCAGCGCGCTGCAAGGGGCATGTAAATTATGAGGATGTTCAAAGGGTTATGAGCGAGGAGGGGGAGAGTCATGCATCATGCTCAAGCAGACCCCATTCATCAGCACGAGCAGAGCAGGCCAACAGCTGGGCGTGGGGGAGCTTGCTGGTGTTGAATCCCTGAAGCCATGCTGGCTGCATAGATTTTGAGACATCCACACGAATTACTACGAGACAGACGGTGGCAAAAGCAGGACACAATTTGGGGGCCATCAGTGCCTTTTCCCTCATTTGACCAGCTTTGACAAATCGACAGGCCCAAGCCAGATCCAGCCATATCAAGAAGTAGCATGATTAATAACGAGGCGGATTTGCCTCGTTTCGCTTCAGCTCTTCGTGCAACGTCCCTAGTTGTCCAGATACATGGGGCTCGCCCGCTATACTCCAGGTTCCGCGGTGATTTGATAGTATATAAAACCTCAAATGTATGAAAGGGGTGTGTGAAGGCCGCTCTAGCGTAATCACGGACCCAGACCTGGCCAGGAGAGACCTGCACGACAATCACAACAGAGCGGAGCACTGTGGACGACGCAGCTCGCTATAGGCATTAGAACTGCCGAGCCTGCCTGCAGCGGTGGGCGTGCGGCGCCATGCAGGCAGGGGCACCTGGCAGCGGCGCCGTGCTGCAGCTGCCCCAGCGCCATGTGCCGCATGCAGCTATCGCGGGCAGCGCTGAGGCCAATGGCGGGCCACATGCATCCACAAGCGGGCGGCGATCCAACAGCAGCCCCAGGCTCGGCAGCGGCGCCGATGGTGACGTCCACGTGCCTCACCAGCAGCAGTTGCTGCACCAACAACAACAGCCGCAGCAGCAGCAACACCACCACCCGCAGCAGCGGCCGAGCGGCGCCGGCCCCGGCGCGCCGCAGAGCGCCGGCGCCCTAGCAGCCCCCGCGCCCGCCGACGGCTTCGAGCCGCCCGCCCGCGTCATCCGCCCGCACACCAGCCGCCCGCCGGTGTCGCGCGGCTGCCTGCACCACGCGGCGAAGGCGCTCGGCATCCACCTCCAGGGGGACGTGGCTACGAATGAGATCAGCACGGCCAAGTACACACTGCTGACGTTCCTGCCAGTAAATCTTTTTGAGCAGTTCATGCGGGTCGCCAACCTGTATTTCCTGCTGTGCGCCATACTCCAGCTCATCCCCGGGCTGTCGCCTACGAGGTGCGCGCATCCGCCCGCCGCGCGGCCGGGTCGCACGCGCGCGCCGGCGCGCTTGCGGCGGCGGCGCAGGAGGGCCGGCGCGGGCGACTGCAGCTGGCGGCCTACCGGCGGGCCCGGGGTCCCAGCCGCGGCGCGGGGGCGGGGCCGGTCTCGTGTGTCGTGCCGTCCCTGCAGCAGGTCGCGCGCATGCATGCATGCATGCAGCTGCATGTAATCGCCATGCAGGCATGGCCAGGGTTCTGCACGCAGCTGCCGCTGCCGCCACGACGCCTGGAGGCGACACGGCATCGTGCACATCAAATGCTGGGTTGCAGCGGGCGCTTTTTGGGCACAAAGCGGCGCACTTCCCTTGCGGTACCTTACACCTGACCGCCCTGCCCCCGACCTCGCCCCCCTGCCGCCACCCCCTCAAAATCAAACCGCGCGCCCCGACAGCTGGTTCACGACGGTCGCGCCGCTGGTGTTTGTGCTGGCGGTCAACGCGGTCAAAGAGGGCTACGACGACGCCTGCCGCCACCGCAACGACACCCAGATCAACAACAGACGGGTCATCATGCTGGACGGGGAGGCGGGGGAGGTCTTGGTGTACTGGAAGGACGTCGTGGCGGGAGACCTCATAAAGGCGCGTGGGCTATTTTTGGGGTGACGGGCCTTTTTGGACTTGGACGGACCCCCTGCAGGCTGGGTGGTTTTGGATTGAGGGCACCGTCGGCAGGGGGAGAGGAGGTGGATGGGCGCGTGTGTGCAGTGGAAGTGTGGAGGGTCGCGGCGGAAAGGGGCGGCATCAAGGCACCGGGCTGGCTGCGGTGAGGGGATCGGAGGGCGGGAGGTGGAGGAGCGGGGGGCAGGGGTTTGGGGTTTACGGGCAACAAGGCACACACGGAACTGTAGGGTGCCAGCAAAGGTGGGGTGGTGGTTCACAGTGGGCTGAGTGGTCATATGTGAGGATCGTGGCAGCACGAGGGGACTTTGCGGGGTGTCTGGGGGTGAAGCCAGGCCAGATGGGGGAGCGTCGCCTGGTGACAACGGGGGCTTGGTGAGAACGCGTCCATTAGGATGCTTGTGAGGGGAGTTCAGGGCATCCGAGCAGGCAGCAGACGGATCATTTTGTTGCTGGTCGTCCCGAGCCGCCACGTCCACGCCGGCAGCGGCAACGCTTGTGCGTGTGCAGGCCGTGAGCCAAGCCTTAGGGTGTGGAGCCTCTCGCGGCGGCAGCAGCTGCACTGCACTGTAGCCCCTTAAAAAGCAGCGTCTGGCCAATCCCAACTTCGGTAGCCACACACACGCTCACGCGCACACACACATTCATACACGCGTGCATTACACACACACACACACACACACACACACACACACACACACACACACACACGCGCGCGCGCACACACTAGGTCATGGAGGGCGAGGAGGTGCCAGCAGACCTGGTGCTGCTCTCCACCCCCGACCCCGAAAACCTCTGCTACGTCGAGACCGCCAACCTCGACGGCGAGACAAACCTCAAGATCAAGTACTGCTGGACCCCCGGGGTCACCGGCCGGTCAACTGCGGCGGAGTTCCGGGAGTTCGCCAGCAGCTGCTTCGTCGGCTGCGAGCAGCCGAACCCCAAGTGAGCCCCCGCGTGCATCGCTGCAGGGCGCGGGCCCCCGCCACGGCGCGCCGCGGCAGGCGGAGGGGACCCCACCGTCCCCTGAGCGATCGGCGGCGGAGCGGGCGCGCGATCCACCCCCCGAGCCGCCCGCTCGGGCCGCTCGCCCCGGGGTTTCATCTCACCGCCCGCCCAGCGGGCCCTCATGTCTCGCAACAATTGCGATCCTCCGCCGTGATCTCACACGCGTCGCAAAGCCCGCGCCGACACCCCCCAAACGCCCGGCCCCCCAAACAACCCAAACGCAGGCTGTACGTGTTTGACGGGTTCATGGATGTCAACGGGTCCAAGGAGCCGCTCGATGCCAACAACCTGCTGCTGCGCGGCTCCACGCTGCGCAAGACGGCCTGGGCCATAGGGCTGGCCGTCAACGTGGGGCGGGACGCCAAGATCGTGCAGAACATGACCAAGGCGCCGCGCAAGGTGCGTGACATGTTTCGGGAGGGAGGGGCGGTCGCGGTGGGGGCAGGCGGTGGTGCGGGTGGCTCGAGTCGCGGGCCCGCCCGCCTGGTTCAGCTGTGGGGCTGGCGCGGGCGACGGGCGCGTGGCTGGCGGGTCCGATGCGCCGCGGGGGACCGCGGGTCTCCACCAACTTCTTCAAGCACATCCAAGAGCATTGCCATCAGCACGCAGCCGCGAGCAGCGCCGCAAGCAGCATGGCCTGCGCGCCTCGACGCGCCGCCGCGTCCGCATCCCGAATGTGCTCGCAGATCACCCAGCTGGAGCGCAACATGAACGTGCTGGTGATGGTGCAGTTTGCGGTGCTGTTCGCGGGGTCGGCAGTGCTCGCGGGCCTGGACCAGTGGTGGCAGTACGAAAACAACCCGACAGGTGGGACGAGACGCCCTCGCCGCCGGCTGCGAAGGCGCCGGGAGACGAGGGGGGGGGGTGGGGTGGGGTCGGCAGAATCGCTAGGCGTCCGGCTTGGCGACCCCAGCGAGCCCAGGAGAGGGCCACCGTGGCCAACTGCCCCTACAGGGTGGCCGTCCCGCATCGGCTGCGTCTGTCCCTGGCACGCGGCGACACCCTCCCGCCCTCGCAGCACCGCCGGCCGCCCGGCGGCCCTCCCGCTCTCCATGCCGACCCGCAACAACATACCCACCCCTCACCCCTCACCCCC
>NW_014010303.1:0-6164 GCF_000611645.1 Monoraphidium neglectum
CGCGGCTGTGGCTGCGCTGCTGCTCGCCCTTTGATCGGAAGGCCGGCAGTCACCAGGAGGAGATCGATGCCTGCAGTGCTCGCCCGCGTCCGCCTCGCCGCCTCGCCGCGGCCTGCCCCTCCCATGTCACCGCGGGGCGGGCCGCGCCCTCGGCTTTTTACGTCGCCAGGGGGGACGCGCGCGCTGATCTGTGGACTGTCAGGACTGAACTTCAAACGCCGCACTTGACACCGCAATCAATGCCAGTTGAACTTGATCGCAATTGACAATTGGGAGGTCACCTCCTCATCTCACCCCGCGGCGGCGCCCTTTCCTCTCGAGATGGATCTGGGCGCCCGCGCGCCGCCTCGCCCGGCTGCTCTCGACGCTTGCGCAGAATGCGTCAGCCGCGCATCGCGTCTGCAGCCACTTTTTTCACGACCGGCCGGGGGCGCGCGCACCCAGCCCAGCCGCGGCTGCTGCGGCGGCGGGGTTGGAGGCACCGCCCCCGGCTTCTGGGGGGCGCCGGCGCTCTGTCTGGGGACTCTAGAGGGCTGGCCCGAGCGCCCTGCCGTCGCGAAGGCCAACTCGCGGTGGATCGCAGGGCGGCTGGGGGCAGCCATCGCAGCCGTGTGTGGGAGGAGTCGGGGTTTTGTGGCGGTGCCGGCTGCTGCTCGTCGCTGCTGTGCAACTCTCGCTGTGTGCTCGGCTTTCAGTACAGGGGCTAGTGCGCTATCATGTCTTTGATAACTGTGTTTGTTGTGTATTTACAAGTAATGCGGGCTCATGAAACATCGAAGAAATCTGCGCAGTCTTAGACAGGACGGGCACAAGGCATGCAGCGACGCAGCAGTTTCCGCTCCGCAGCTCATAATGCACACACATGATTCAGCCGCATTCCCAGCGGCCGACGTAAGCAAACACCAGCGGCAGCACACCACAACGCACAAGGGGGCAACACGTGTGCTCGCCCCAGCGGGTGGCGCGGCCGCCGGTCAGGGCCCGAAGGGGTGAGCGGCGCCCGCGGCCGCCTCCAATTCAAACTGTGTCTCTCCAGGTGCGATCAGCGGGGCGCTGCCGAGCACCACCGGGCCGTCATACAGCACCACCGCCTGCCCCGGCGCCAGCCCCCGCAAGGGCCGCGCAGACGCCAGGCGCAGCAAGCCAGCACCGCCGCCGCCAGGCGCCGCCGCAGCGCCACCGCTCTGTGGCACGAGGACGCGCGCGGCGGCCGCCATGCCCGCGGCGCCCCCCATGAACCGGGAGGGCCGGAGGGGCTCCGCGCTGGCGTGCAGCTCGGCGTCGGCGCCGCCGGCCGCGCCTGCTGACTCAGCGTCGGTTACGACGCAAGAGACGGCCTCCTGTCGATACCGAGGCTGGCACTCACACGCGAGCCGCCCGCCGCCGCCCCCGCCCCCGCCGCCGAGCAGCGCGCCCGGCGGCGCGCCCGCGACCCAGCGCGCGGGCGCGAGCAGCGCGGCGGCGCTCATTAGCGCCGGGTGGTCGTTACCCGCCGCGACCCACACCACGCGCGCGGCGACGTCCTTGCCGGCAATGAACCGCCGCTGGGGCCCGCCGCCCAGCGGCGCGCGCTGCCCGTGCGTCAGCGCCAGCACGTTGGCGCACGGCCCGAGGTCGGCCCCAGTATCGGCGCACAGAAACCTGCCGGGAAGCTGCGGTATGTACTGCTCTATGAAACTGCCGAAGCTGCGGCGGCCGATGAAGCAGATGCCGGCGCTGCTGCGCTTGGCGGCGGGCTGCAGGCCCTCCGCGGCCGCGAGGGCCCGCACGTCCAACTTGAGCATGCCGCCTGCAGTGCGCGTGTGCACGCAGGCACGTGCGCGTGTCTGGAGCGTGAATATGTGGCTTGTTGCTGGACCAGTCAGTGAGTCATGCTGATGTCACAATATGAAATCGGCCAGGCCAGACGCCTCAGGCTGATGGCTCCATTTGTACAGCCGATCGTCGCGCTGTCCCGGCACCGCGGCCCAGGCGCCCGCACGCTCACCCAAAGGGAACATGGCATGCGCCAGCTGCGCGCCCGAGACGCCCGCCAGAAAGTAGCTCTGGTCCTTCGACGCGTCCGCGCCACGCAGCAGCAGTGGCGGGGCCGCCGCGCCGGCCCCCGCCGCCCAAGCCTCCATCCCCCCAAGCGGCTCCACGGCTGCACCGCATCCGCCGCTGCCGTCGCCGCCGCTGCTGCCGGCGCAGGCACCGCTCGCCGCCGGCCGCCCCAGACGGGCGTAGTGACCAGTGGCCAGGACGTCCGCCCCTTGGCGCGTGGCAAACTCCCAGAGAGCCCCGAATTTGATCGCCGCGTTGCATGAGATGTCCGGGTTCGGCGTCACCCCCGCCGCAACGCCGGCCAGAAACCCGGAGAAGACGTCCTGCCAGTAGCGTCCGACGAAGTCCGCCTCCAGCAGAGGCAGGCGCAGCTTCTTGGCAACTGCATTTGCGTCTTGGAGGTCACGCTCGGACGTGCACGCGCCGGCGCCGCTGCCGCCGGCCTCGTCGCCCGCGTCCCAGTTGTGCATGTAGATGCCGAACACGTCAAAGCCCGCGCGGCGCAGCAGCAGCGCGGCGACCGCGGAGTCGACGCCCCCAGACATCGCGACAGCCACCACTGGGCGGCGGGAAGCAGTGGCAGAGGCGGGGGCAGCTGCCGCATAGGTGGCGAGCGCCCGAGGGGCCCCTGCGCCGCACAGCGGGGCGGCGCTCCCGCCAGCGGCCACGAGGTGGCTGCCGCTGCTTGAGCCGGCCCGTGCACAGATAGCGCGAAAGCACGGCTGCTGCAGGCCGCGCGCGGCCGTACGAGGTGGCAAGGGAGCTACTTGTGTAAGCCTCGGCTCGGCGCATGTCCCAGCGCCCCGGCGGCTGATCATTTCAAGATCTCTCTGGCTCTCCTGCTGTTGCTGCTGCTGCTGCTGCTGCTGCTGCTGCTGCCGCTGCAATGATGGCAGCTCCTGCTGCTGAAGTATTGCAATATTTGTTCCTGAAGCGGCTGCTGCTGAACCCAAGCAGTCCACTGCCGCCGCCGCCGCCTTGCAAGGGCCGCCCCTGGCCCCCAGCCAGCGCAGCCACGCAGCCCCGCACGCGGCCGCGGCACACGGCGCGACCGCCAGCGGCGCCGCGGCGCCCGCGAGCCAGCGGACGCCGGCGCTCCGGAGCGCCGCGGGCAGCATCACTGCTGCTTCTTGCCGCGCTCGCCCTCCTCCCGCCCCTGCTTTCCGTCTTTGGCCCCGGCCACGGCTGCTGGCGCGCCACTACTTCCTCCGCCAGCTCCGGCCAGCTCCCTGCGCTGCTGCTCGGGGTCCGCGAATCCGATGACGGCGACAACGTACCAAACTATCAGGCCCCACAGGCCGATCGCCAGCGCAAGCAGCACAGCCGCATGCGGCACGAGGGCCGGCGCGGCTCGAAGCGACACCACTAGCAGCGAAGCCAACGCCACCACCGCCGCCAACAGAAGCGCCTGAAGGAGTAGGAAGGTACTAATATTAACACCCCCCGTCACTGCACCGGTGACCACGTCCTCAAGCATGCCAGCGATCTGATGTGATCTTCGACACAGCTGCTGATGCAGACTCATGTACTTCTTAGTGGAATGAAAATCAATACCAGCAGGCGTGGGCTTCATATCGTACACTAGGATGTCAACGCCCCACGGGAATGCTTGGCGGTCAGCGCGAACCTATGGCTGATCGCCTGAGAGTGGCAGAGACCAAAGCATTCATTAACAAGGAATCAGGTGCAGCTTCGCCTCAGGCGTAAGATTGCGCGAGCGGGGGTGCATTGACCATGGTCTGGGGGCGCGAGCACCGCTGCTGCTCAAGCTGGAGCGGCGCCGCGGGGCTGCCGCATGCTCAAACTGGTGCAACTCCCCAGCGGGGCCACGTCAAAACCAATGCCACCGCTTCAGCAATGTCACACGTTGTCGCGGCGCGCGTGTCGCAGGGGCAGGCGGGCTGCAATAAGCCGCACACAACTGGCCGTGCGGGCCGCGCTCTGTTTGCTGCCAAACCTCCTGAGGAGGCCAACAGCCTCATGCAGCGCACCCGCGGGATGGGTACAGCCGGTGCCTCGGCAGCCAGCAGCGGCCAGGATGACCCGGGGCCGGTGAAAGCGGCGGCGGCGCAGGCGCTGCGCCGCGGCGCCTCGGCTGTACAGGCCCCGAGGTGGGGCGGCGGGGGCGGCGCCAACGGCGGACCGTCGAGCCCGGCGGGCGGCGGTGGCGGCAGCGCTCTGGGTCGCATGGGGACCTCTGCTTTGGTCGATAAACTCCTGAACATGATGGGTGGCGGCGGCGGCGCCAGCAACGGCAGCGGGCTGCAACGCGCGCCGCTCAGCAGCCCGAGCCCCGCCGCCGCACGTCCCTTAGTGCGCGCGAAGAGCGGCAGCCCCAGGCAGTTTGCAGCCGGCAGTGGCGGCGGCGGCGGCGGTGGCGCCGGCAGCCTCAGCAGCAGTGGCGGCAACAGCCCGGGGTCCCCCACCGGTGCCTCTGGTAGGGCAACCAGGCTGCCTTCCCTTGTATCTCTTCCGAGGGCCGGCAGCACCAGTACTGGTGGCAACGGGTGGGCGCAGAGGCTGGCACGCGCGCCGAGCCCCGGCTCCCTCTCGGCTCCAGGCTGCCTGGCCGCCCGGCCGCCGTCGGCGTCGCTCCAGCGGCCCCTGCGCCCCGCACTGCAGGACGCGCCGGCCGGGGAGCGGCGGCTGCGCTTCGCCGAGCCCGCCGCCCCCGCGCGCGGCGGCGCCGGGGACAGCAGCGACAGCAGCGATGAGGACGAGCGGCCGGCGACCAGGCGCAGCATCTTCAAGCGCGCACACACGGCAAATTTGGCGGGCATCCATGCAGCACCCGTCCTGGCTACTGACGCGGCGGGCGCGTCTTTGACCAAGGGTCAAGTGCAGCAGCAGCAGGCGCAGCAGCAGGAGTTGCTGCAGCAGCAGGCGCAGCAGCAGCAGCAGGCGCAGCAGGCGCAGCAGGCGCAGCAGCAGCAGGCGCAGCAGCAGCAGCAGCAGCCCCAGCAGCAGCAGCAGCAGCAGCAGCAGCAGCAGCCCCAGCAGCAGCAGCAGCAGCAGCAGCAGCAGCAGCAGCAGCAGCAGCAGCAGCAGCAGCAGCAGCAGCAGCAGCAGCAGCAGCAGCAGCAGCAGCAGCAGCAGCAGCAAGTGGACTTGGCGAGCATAATGAAGTCCCCAGCGCTGGCTGCCTCAATCTCCACAGAACCGCAATTCAAGATCCAGTCAAGCCAGCCCACCCCCACTAACAGCAGCAGCGGCGCATCGGCCGCAGGCGCCAGCGGGGATAGGGTGCTTTGCGTGTCGCCCGGCCTGCCGCCGGCCATGCAGCGCGCGCAGTGGCGGCTGTCGGACTTCCGGCGGGTGGAGACTGTTTATGAGGGGCACGCCTCGAGCGTGTACAAGGTGAGCGGGGTACAGCGCTTGCACGCTTGTTGGCTAGCTGGTTTGTCGGCTTCGTGCTGCTCGGCCACCCTCGAGCCTCCACGTTCCTGGCAGGCGCCTGCTGCGCGTCGGGGACCACCTGAAGGCGCCGCCCCTGCAGCCAGCCAGCAGCTTGAACCACATCATCAAGCTGAGCCCGCATTAGGTGCAGCAACCAACGCCTGCCCCAAACCCTTCGAGCCGGGCGCCGCCGCCAACCTCGATTCGACCCCCTTCCCCCTCCTCCACCGCTACCGCGACCGGCCGGCCCGCGCGCAGGCGCGCGACCTGCGCAGCGGCGAGATGGTTGCACTGAAGCTGTACCACCACGGCCGCCTCAACGCCGTCAGCTCACACCAGGCGAGCACCTCACGCCTGAGGGCTGCCTCAAGCGACATTTTTCGGGACGCGCCCGCGCCCGCACCCGCGCCCCCCGAGCAACCGCCCCCCGGCTTGGTCCCGGCAGCGGTGGTGTGAGTCGCTGATGCAGCAGCCGAGCTGCTGTCGGGATGGCGGCGGTGACAGCGGGCCTTGATTTCAGGGGCTGCTGGTAGACGTTGCGCGCCTGCCGGCTATAATGGCGCCCGCCCCTTGCTGCCTTGCCCACCCAGTACTAGTAATCCCTCGAGTTCGCTTGTTGACGGCGCGACGCCAAGCGATCACTGACCCACCTCCCATCGATGCTGGCGCAACACGCTCCCCCTACCACCCCATCCATTCTGCCGGCCTCCAACATGGTAACCCTC
>NW_014010303.1:6381-6883 GCF_000611645.1 Monoraphidium neglectum
CCCCCACACACCTCTCCACTGCGGCCTCGAAACACACAGGTCGAGCGTGAGGTGCGGCTGCACGGCGGGCTGGTGCACGAGAACGTGATTGCGCTGCACGCGTCCTTTGTGGAGGGCCACTACACAGTGCTCGTGCAGGAGGTGGGGGGTTCAGGGTTTAGCAGCTACTGCTTTAGGGGTTGCGTCCCCTGCCGTGCCGCCACTGTTTGCCCAGCGCGTGCACCACGAATCGGCTTGATCTTGCATCACCTGTTGGTGCACGCAGGCGCTGCCGATGGCGGTCGCCCTCCCTAGCAATCTTGGAGCGCCAAAGCGACGGCTGAAGTGGTGTGTTGTCTCTTGCCACGCATTGCACATGCATATGTCCTGACGTTAGCCGTGTGGCTGTGGCCCTACGCACTGACAAACTGCGCGCCGCAGTATGCGAGCGGCGGGGACCTATGGGCTTTCCTGCAGGCCAACAGCAGCCATCTGAGCGAGAGGACCTGCGTGGCGTTGGTGC
>NW_014010302.1:0-3470 GCF_000611645.1 Monoraphidium neglectum
GACGTGCTGGCGGCCGCGGCGCCGGCGGCGGCGGGCGTGCAGGACGCGCGCGGCGTGCTGCGGGTCGCGGCGATGGCGCTCGGGCGCAGCATGAGCTACCGGCCGAGCGCGCAGCTGTCCAACAACTTTGATTTGTCGGGGCTGGCGTTGGGAAGCTTCACAAGCAAGGGCGAGGGCAGCGTGCTGCTGGCGCCCACGCCGAGCATCAGTGCGGCCACTGGCGGCGGCGTGCTGCAGAGCGGCACGAGCATCGGCAGCAGCGGCGGCGGCGCCGGCGGCGGCGGCGGGGGGCTGACAAAGTCGGGCAGCATCCGGCCGGCGCACCGGGGGGGCGGCCTGGCGACGAACAGCAGCGTGGGGCCGGCGCTGCTCAAGAGCCGCTCCATACTGTCGCCCGCGCCGCAGCCCGCGGCCCGGCACACCTTATACCCGCAGCAGGGCCGTTGAACGAAAGAGCGCGCGCGCCCCCGCCCGCCCCGGACCCCCGGGTGCGCGCCGGCGGGGCCCTGCTGCGCCTGGGCCGCTGCCGCACGCTCTGGCGCAGGTGCGCCTGGGGGCCCTGCGCACCCCCTGGATAGGGCCTGCCGAGGCCGAGCGTGCAGGGTATTGGGGACCGGGCTGCCAAATTGCTGTAGCTCTCTCCCACGCCTGCGCGTGCCATGCATGAGCCGTGCACCAGCCACTCGGCTCAGCCGGTGACCCCATCCATGCACAGTCGAGCGCCCCTATCGGCCCCATTTTTCTGCAAATAGCCGCCTTTGTACGCCCTGCAGAGGGCATCATTGCAATGCATGCGGGGCGTGGTGCGGGGGGCCAAGAGGGCGGCGCCGGGTCCGGCGCGCCAGGCTGCTGCGGCAGTATGCATGCGCCACAGCACAGGCCGGCTCGCACCCACGGCACCCTGCACGCCCCGCCCATTTGCACGCGCCCGATGCGGGGCGCTCCGCCCGGCAATCATTCTTGCGGTGCCCTCGATCCTTTTGTGTGGGTCCTTGTCCAATTGCCTATGTGGTGGGTTGTCACACCTTGTGTCACTGCAATCCAGGGACCAAAACGAACGATGCAGCGACGAGGCCCACCCGCACGGGGCGCCTGCCGGCCGGCCGGGCCAAAGTGCGTGCGCTCTTGCGCGACGCTTCGAGCGCGCGCGCTCTCCCGCAGCGGCCCCGCGGCACGCTGTGCAGTCCATTGGCGCCGCGCGGGAGCCTGCTCCTGGCCCGCCGCCCGCCCATGTGCACGCCCCAAGAGTTGTTCAGCCAAGTCTGTTGAGAATAGAGCCGTGGAGAACGGAGCCGTGTGCAAACCATGGTCCCCTTGATTTTCGTAGGTGTAACACCCTTTTGCAACAACCCATGGACTCGCATCCAAGCCGGACACCCTGGTTGTGACATGGTGACGATCCAACACATTCATGGCTGGCGCCTGGGGCCCCCCCTCCCGCTGGCCAGCAATGCAAGCAGAAGCATTCAGGCATGGGCGAGGACACAGCTTGTCCCTTAGCTGTGGGTTTTCTCAGAGAAGCAGTTTGAAGGTGGCCGAGGCGTCGAGTGTACAAGTGCTTGGGGCAGGGCTGCTTTGACTGCGATCCCGGGCGCATTCCGGTTACGCGCATGCATGGGAGTCAAACGGGTTGCCCACCCTGCCCAGGGACTGAGTTGCAAAGAGCGAACATTGCTGCAGCTGTTGCCACTCCTCTCACGTGTGCACTCTTCTGTTGCTGCTGTGGCCCTGCGCAGGGCGGCAGCCCAGGCTTACGCCCGCGACGGCGGATGGGATGATTGGGGAACGAATCGACTCTGGCCGCCACACAGCGGGGCGCACCAGTGGAGCTCAGGCACCTGCGTCTTGCGAGCGGGCTTCCAGCCCTGCCTGCCACCCAGATGCCTGTGTGGGTGTTGCCTGGGCTGGGGATATCCAGGATTGACCGCGCTGCCGGCGGCTCTTGAGGGTGCTGCGGGCTGCAAGCGGTTTCTGGAGGCAGCCAGATGGTGAACAAATGTGTTGCGTGGCCATGTTGGCGCGCTGCACACACATGCTGGCGTCTTTGATGCCATCTGTCCGGCCTGCACTGCCAGCCGCACTTGGCATCCCTGCATCACCAACAACCGCTTTTGCACCGCACAACTCTTTTCTGCTGCTGCTGCTGCTGCGGGGCGAGGCCTGCAAGGGGCTCCAGCCATGTCCCGATGCCCCAGCTCCCACGTCAAAGTTCCCACAATCGTCGCGATTAAGCCGCCCCTCCTTGATTGCAGGCAACGGCAGCACACGGGTCCCAAGCTGCCGTGAAGCACGCGATGCGAGTGATCCACCAATTCTGTTACACCGCACAGGGGCCGAGCGGGGGCGCCGATGCCGTGCGCACGCGTCGCCGCCGCCGCCGCGGCCGCCGCCGTGCGGGGCTCAGAACCCGCTGAAGCCCTTCTTGTCGCTGCCGCCCGAGGCCGGGATCACCCTGAGCACGTTGAACCGCACGGTCTTGGACAGGGGCCTGCGGGGCGGCGCGGGGGGCGCGGCCGCGAGCAGCGAGAGCGCTCAGGCCGCCGGCTGGGACGGCCAGCATCTGCCTGCGACCTGAACATAGCCCCCCGCGCGCCCTTCTGCACCTGCAGCCTCTGCACCCGCCGCCTGCCGCCCATGCAAGTGCTGCAAGGTTTTATGTGTGAAAGCATCCCCCCCACGCCCCACGCCGCCTGCTGCACACACCAATAGCACTGCCCTGGCCACGAGGCGCGCAGCCCACCTGCACTGGCCAATCTCCACGCGGTCGCCCTCCCTGCAGCGGAATGCCGGCGACAGGTGCGCCGAGATGTTGGTGTGCCGCTTCTCATACCTGGGGGTGGGATGGGGTGGGGTGGGAGGGTGCAGGGTTGCCGGGTGGGGTGATTCAGGGCAAGGCCGTATGGCACAATGGAACCAGAAGGGGTCGAAAGGCGATGATGGGGAGCAGCAGCACGGGCCGCCCTCGCGGGCCGTTGCCTGGGCGCATCGAGGCTAACCCCCTCTTCACCCCTGCCCGCCCCACAGCCCCGCGAAGCCCAGCACCGACGCTGCGCCCCGGGCTGCCGCCCTGCCCGGTCCCCTGCGACGCCGCCATCCCCGTCGCCGCCGTCGGCACGCCGCTGGCCGCCTGAAGCCGCCAGGCTTTGCCGCGTCTTGCGATCACAGCCGCGGGTGCTGCTGCTGGTACTGCTGCTGCTGGTACTGCTGCTGCTGTTACTGCTGCTGCTGTTGCACACACCTGGCGTACTTCTTGATGTAGTGCAGGTAGTCCCGGCGCACCACAATGGTCCGCGTCATCTTGGTGGACTTGACCACGCCTGGGGTGGGCGGACGTGGGCCGGCGGGAGGGGGACGGGCGCGGGTCGGCGCGCCACTCGCACCAGGGTGCGGTGAACGGCCACATGGGCTGCCACTGCTGCAGCATGGGAGCTGAGCGCAGCCGCAGCAGCAGCGGCGGTTCGGCCGTCGGC
>NW_014010302.1:3728-6922 GCF_000611645.1 Monoraphidium neglectum
CCGCCGCACACACGCTCCATCCACGCCCCAGGGCGGTCGCCCTGCCAGCAACCGTCCATAGCTGCATCCCTACTGCTCAGTACAGCGTGTGCTGCCCCTCCCCTCTGTGCTGCCGTCACGACCGCACGCTCAGCGCAGCCGCGCACGCCCTCCGCGCCGGCCCTCCGCGCCGCCGCCACAACTACACCTGGCGCACAGCTGCGCAGCGCAAACACGGCGCAGCACGCCCCCAACCTCTACCCCATCCCGTCCTCCACGCCGCGCCATGCGCCGGGAGCTGCTCGCGACCAGTCCTCACCCGTGAGGATGCGGCCGCGGATCGACACGTTGCCCGTGAAGGGGCACTTCTTGTCGATGTAGGTGCCTGGGTTGTGTGTGTGTGTGTGTGTGTGTGTGTGTGTGTGTGTTCACGCGATGGCGTGCAAAGCATGCGCATGCAGGAAGCGCCAGCCAGTGCTGCGCGGGAACAGCGGCACAGCACACGACCGCGGCGCGGCGCCGCTGCGCTCACCCTCGATGGCCTCCCTGGGGGTCTTGTAGCTCAGGCCCACATTCTTGTAGTAGCGCTGGCCGAACTTGCCGGGGATCTTCTTGGTGGGCTTGCGAAAGCTGCGTCGAAACCGCAGGCGGCGGGCGGCTGCTCAGGGACCCCAACCGCCTTGCAACCAGGTGTCGCTCATTGATTCGCGTCGCGGTTCTCAACGCGCCCCCAAGCCCCCCAAGGCCCCACAGGCTGATCATCCAAGCCTGGTCACTCACCCGATGTTAGACCCAAGCTGCTTCTGGTACGCGCGCTCGGTCTGCGGGGCGAGTTCGCACGCACAGCGGCCCGGTGTAAGTGACCATCTAGCACCGACAGCCGGCGACACGGGGTGGCTGCTACACTGCCTGCAACGTGACGCTGTCCCTGATTCCGGAATGCTGGGTGCAAGCCGTGACCTGGCCTTGAACTGATGCAGCTGCTCCCAGGTGCCGCTGCCTGCCGGCGGCGCAGCGCACGCTGCAGTGTGCAGACTGCCGCCAGTGCTGCCTCATGCCCGACTGCCCTGCCAGCGACGTGCGCTGTGCAGATCTGCCTCGAGAGCTTCGCGGACCAGCAGAAGGCTATGCTGGGCGAGCTGCCGCAGCACTCCCGCTCGTCTGCAGGCGAAGGCTGAGCGCTGTCTGGCCCTTCAGCACCGCCAAAATCATGTAAAGACAACAAACACTTCCAAAAAACACCGCTTTGCGAGGAAGCAGCACGCCCGCGGGCCAGCAGCAACACACAGCCTGGCGGCGACTACAGAGCCCTGCGCGCACCTGCTCAGCCATTGTGACGAGTCCACAGCTGCAGCTGCCAAACGCACGGACGCTGAGGAAGGACCGAGTCACGCGCAAGTGTCAGCCTATGTTCAGAGACGGGAGCGGAAAAGGCGGTGGCCGTCGAGTTTGAATACGTGATTTGTATTTAATTCCCGTGCCTTTTTTAGCGACGCAACACGCGTTCAAGAGCCCTATGATCTGGTCGCCGCGTCTGTTGCACGACACTGCCAACGTGCACAGTTCCTGGTTATTTCGTCGCGGTGGCCTTGTTTACGCACGTTAAGTTGCTGTAACGACGCTGGGTAGTGCGTGCGGATGAACTCCAGCCACCGCCGCTCAGCCGAGGGAAGGCCGCTCATCAGCGCCAGAGGCCAGAGGAGAGCCGCATTCAAACCCGCTTGACTGGATTGCATCGCCTTTTGAACTTCAAGACAAGTTCAATCCTTTTGCTTCCCTATGCAGCACCGCATCAGCACCCCATCCTACCACCTGTGGGCGCACCCCTGCCTGCAGCACGCACACCGACGCTCAGGCGTGCACGCTGGGCGCTCCCCTGCCTGAGCACGCAAGTGATGTCACCCCATGCATATTACATGCAAGAAAAAGCAGGGCAGCCCGGCTGTAAAATGTCGAGGCGTTACTCCAATGTGCGCAACATCTCGGGTAGGGTTGGCATTGTTGCGAAAAGGATCAGGTCGGGGAGGCATTTCAACAGGGGGATCGCTAATCAACGCTGGCCCCAAGCCCTGGGCGGGCAGCTAACACAGATGCGTGCCGCGCTGCGAGCGCGAAAGCGGCCCGCCCTCATGATGCATGCAAGGGCATGCGCTGAGGGGCGCTCACGCGCCCGCCCCTCCCGAGATATGTCGTTTTCGGGTGGGAGGGGCGCACCAGAGCTTAGACACAGGGAGCAACAACTGCCATCAGACACAGCCCTCGTGCGCACAGGCGCCGCAGACGGCAGCGCGTGCCGTCTGGTGTCTTGTGCCAAGCGCTGTGGCGCGGCCAAGGGCGGGGTGGAATCAAAACTGGTACAGCAAAACAGCTCGCCGCCCCTGCGCCATCACAGCCGGCAGGGCCCCGGCACAAGGGCTCGAGTGGTGCGGTGGGCGGCAGCGCTCGGCAGGGTGCCGACTCGGTGCGCCGCCCCGCCCACGCCCGGCCACGACCCATCTGCAAACAGCGAAACCGGATTCGTTTGTTTTTGTGCAGCTGCGCGGGGGCTTGCAGACGCGGGGATTGCAGGCTGGAGGGGCGCGGCGTGCGGGCAAGGTTTGCGCGCTGGTAGGGAGGCAGCCGCCGCCAGGGAGCAGAGCTGGCGCCCTGCACAGCAGGCTTCGTATGAACGCACATCCGGCCGACCACCTCCGCGCCCGTGGCAGGATCCAAGCCCACGGGGCGTGCAAACTACACGGCTCAGGCGCGGCTCAAACGGCGGCGCCGGTCTTGGCGGCGAGCTGGTCTGATGAGAAGGTGACGCTGCCGTTGCCGCCGCCCGCGGCCTGCTTGCGGCGGCGCGCTTCCACCATGGTAACGGCCATCTCCATGATCCCACTCCTGGAGTTGTGGTTGGGTGGGGTGCCGGGTGCGGGCGATGAGCATGGAGTAAGAGCAGAGCGTGTACCAAAATGCTGGATGGCTCCACGATGCATTGGGGACAGCTCGCCTCAAAGGCGGCCCCTGAACCACCTGAGCTGAGAAGCGAGGCGCCCCGAGGCCGGCAGATCCCCTGCGCCGCGGCCCACCTGCCCAGCCCCGGCGGCTGCACCGGCTTGTTGGTCCAGCCCTCCCTGCTGGCCAGCAGCTTCTCCCACGCCTCGTCAGCGTCCACCGCCGCCTCGATCCGCTGCGCCTCGGCCTCGTCGAAGGCCCACGTGCCGGCCGCAGTGCGT
>NW_014010301.1:0-2740 GCF_000611645.1 Monoraphidium neglectum
GACCTGGGGGGAGTTGTGCCTCCAGAGTGCCGCGGCAAGCATATGCTGGGCCTTATCCTGGCGGCGGCATGCAACCTCACACGCTCCACGTGTCCGACCAGCGTTGGAAGCGTGCCGGAGCGCGCGCAATAATGCCATGGCTCCCACCCCTGACGACGGCTTTTCACCCCCGACGGCTGCCAGATCAGGATTCCAAGCAACCCCACCCTGTGACACCTAAAGACGCCCTGCGGCGCTGCACCGCCTGTGCGGTCACCTGGGCTCTGACGCGTCCAGCCAGTTGGTGGCGCCGCTGCTGCGCCCGACCGCCAGCGCCAGCGCGCGCCCATGCGCCTCCACGTACGCCGCCAGCAGCAGCTGCGCAGCGGTGCCCATGCGGCGCGCGACCTCGCCGGCCAGGAAGGGCGGCGGCTGGTCCGGGTCCCCGGACTCGGGCGGGAAGTTCATAGCGAGCTCCTCCATCACGGCGGGAACCGTGGCGGACTCCATGAATAGGCACAGCTTGGTTGATAGCAGCAGTGGGCCTGGGGCCACCGCGCGCGCGCGCCACAGCGTATTATGGGAGAGAGTCGGCGAGGGGCGGTGCACGAGCAGCGCGGACGCACATGCCAAGCAAATCCAAGCGAGCAGCGGGGATGCGGCGGCGGCAACGGGGAGCGCGTACCTGTCTTGAGCTCGCCGCTGCCGGCGCCTGCGCCGCTCCAGGCGCGCGTGCGCGAAGAGGCGCCGCCGGCCTCATGGCCTGAGGGGGGCGCGGCCGCCGCGCCCTCTCGCAGCAGAGACACCGCGTCATCCTGCGGGGCGGTGGCGTGTCAGTGGCCGCCCAACCCAGATATTTGCAGAGCCTGACCTAAGATCATTCTTGCTTTTGACTCTGGTTGTGATTTCAGCTTCCACAAAACTAGCAAAGCAAGCCATGCATGGCGGCGGGCACGAGCAAGACGGCATGATTTGAGAAGATACGCGCCATCAGAGCAGCCAGCTGCGCGGTTCACCAACCGCAACCGGGCAGCGGCTCGCGTGTGTGCGCCCGCCCCGCAGCACCTTGACGCGCCCCAGGGCCATGAAGCCGCCGACCAGCCCCGTCAGCAGCGCCTGCATCTGGCCTGCGGTTACGTCGCCGAGCTGCGGCAGGACGGGGCCCACCAGGGCTGCGTGGCGCTGCTGGTACGCGCGCAGGCCCTGGGCAGAAGGTGCAGGCACAGTGCGCGCTTGAGATTCATGGTTGACAAGGACCAAGACGGCCAGCGCAGATGGGTGCGTGCGATGCAGGCTCAGGGAGTGCGGCCTGTCCCTCACGAGCAGTGCGCCGCAGGTCAAGCCGGGGCGGGCCAGCACACGGCCTGCAACCTGCGTCCCCGGGTCACCTGCAGCATGGCCATGGTGCACCGCTGGATGGCCTCTGAGGTGCACGCAAACGCGTCCGCCAGGGGAGTTGCCGCATCGGCTCCTGTGGGGGTCCAGAAATGTGAACACATGTGAGTGTGTGTGTGTGTGTATGTGTGTGTAAATGTGTGGTGGGGGGATGAGCAGGTGTTTGGGCAAACACCAGCAGCCGCGCATCGTTGACGCTTCCAGAATCACACTGGCACCAGACGCTCGATGCCGTGACTGTGGATCAATTCACCCCTGCAGCTGCGAGCCAACCGAATATCATGCCGACGAGACGCCGCTGCCCGAGCGGACGCCGCCGCCCCGCGCTCACCAGGCTTGTCCGGGCCGTCCCCCAGGCGCGCCAGCAGCGCCTTCACCGCCAGCCCCGCGCGCTCGTCCAGAGCGCCAAACGCCGCCGTCACGTGGCCGCGCACCGCCTGCTCCATCGCCGCGGCCGCCCAGTCGCGCAGGCCGAGCTCGGGAAGCTGCTGTGCCAGCTGGGTGACGTCAGCGGTGACGGTCTCCATGGCCTGGGGGGGGGGGGTTCGGCCGCGCATTGGGGTTGGCAGGCGGCGGCGAGAAGGGGCAGCGTCGGCAGGGTGCCAGGAGGTGGCATGCCCAATGGCGAGCCGAGGTGTGCCAGCTTTAGCTGTAACCGCAGCAATCCAGCTCAGCAAAACGCTTGCGTCCATCCTCTGATAGCGTGCCAGCCAAACCCAGAAGCGAGCGAAGGCAAAGCACACCCAGCGCCGCAAGCCGCGCTGGCGCTGGCCCCGGCACCCCTGCCGCCCGCCGCCCCGCCCACCTCTGCCACGGTGTCGGCGCCCCACTCTGCAGAGAATTGGAGGGCGGCCCCGCTGGGGTCGAGCCCCCCGCCCTCCGCTGCCGCCGCCTCCAGGCACGCGGCGGCCGCCACTGCTGCCTTTGAGTGGTCGTCCACGGCCCGCCTGGGACCAGAAGAGAGGGGCCCCGCGCGTGGGCAAGTGGGCACGGGCGACCTTTGGTCGGTCGGGCACACAGCCACGTTGTGCCCCGGCCGCCTGGGGCCCGAACTGGCGCCAGGAGTCAGCCTGCTGATGCAAGCATGCGGCACCTATCCAGCCGCAGTTGCGCGCGCTGCTGCAATCCTGAATGCACGTGCGTGTGCACACGTGCATTGGATACACACACACACACACACACACACACACACACACACACACACACATACACACACACACACGGATATGTACACATGCACACATAGACACACGCAGAGCCTCATCTTGTCGCCTGATCTGACAAAGCGGCCCCCATGCATCCCACCATGCACCCCCCCCCACCTGATGACCCGGAAGTACTCCCCCACAACGTCCTTGGCCACCTT
>NW_014010301.1:3448-4371 GCF_000611645.1 Monoraphidium neglectum
CACCAGCGGCTTGCGGCGGGCCGCGCTGCGGTCGTCCTGCGACCAGGGCCCACGGCGACGCACAGCGCCCATGGGAGGCAGCATGGATTTTGCTTTTCAAGTTGCATGCGCTGAGGAGGGGGTGCGGGACACGACGTGACAATCCAGTAGTCGGGGCACTGCGTGGCTGCGGAGACGAATCAAGTGTGCGTCGGCCCGTGCCGCGCTGCCAACCCTCGAAGCCTGCCAGCGCCGGGCGCCACAGCGCGGCCGAGCAAGGGGCGCATTGCTGCTTGCCCGGCACGCGAGGACTCAAGACCAAGGCGTCATGTACTATTTCCAATTGTTCTTTGACAGTCACAAAGCGAATGGGGCGCACCTGCAGGAATATGCCACTGACGTTAGCCACGGTCTCCTGTAGCGCCGCCAGCAGCCGCTCCCCCAGAGCCCTCACAAACGCGCCCAGCGCCGGAAGCCGCCCGTCCGCCGAGAAGCCCCACGCCTCGCGCGCCGCGGCGGCCGCCGCGCCGCCAGGGGCCGACGCCGGGGGACGCGCCGGCGGCGGCCGGGGGGCGTGCGGGCGCGGACATCGCGTCGGCGGCGGCGGAGGCCTCTGATAGGATCTTGCGCATGCGTTCCAAACGGCCCTGGAGGTACTTGTCCTGTGAGTGTGAACAGTGCATACAAAATGATGCCCGGTGAGTGAAAATCTACCAGCCACGCCAAGGCGGTTGCTCAGCGCCTCCCCAGGCAGCGCTCTCCGCCCCAAGCCAAAGCAGCATACTGCACAGCAGAGCGCACACCATCACGAGGACTTTGCCCCTCGCCGGCCCGACCCCAAAAGAGGGCCCGACCCGGTTGCCGGGCCGCTGCAACCCCCCTCCCAACCTGCAGCGACTCGTCCCCCTCCCCCAGCCGCCGCAGCAGCAGCACCGCGCGCTCCG
>NW_014010301.1:4881-7882 GCF_000611645.1 Monoraphidium neglectum
TGTCCCCCCGCCGCTCCGCCAGCCGCCGCTTCAGCACCGCCCCGACGTCGCGCGCCGCGGCCTCAGCCTCCGCGACCACGCCCCTGAACGCGCCGCGGTGGCCGTACTTTGTCAGCAGCGGCTGCGCGTCCGCGTGAAACTCGACGGCGCTGTCCAAGGCGTCCTCCTCCAGCACGGCCCCCATGCGGCGCGGCAGGTCAAACACGGCCTGTTGCGCACGCCACGGCGGAAGGGTATTTTATTTGGTCGTGGCGGCCACAAATTTGAGCCGCGCAGGAATGGTTGGGGAGGAGGAGTGAGGTGGCCAAGGAAATGCGCACCGTCAGCGGCAATCACTCAGGCTGCCCCCCAGGTGCGAAGAGGTTCAAGGGCTGAAGAAACATGAGACAGCAGTGCGCTGCGGGGCCCTGCTCGCCTGCAGCTTGGTCAGCAGGCCTCCAACGCGCCGCAGCTCCTCGCAGTGCTGCCGCCGCCGCTGCAGCTTGGCGTTGACAGACGCGCTCTTGTCCGCCACGTCATCTGTAGGAGTACACGCCAGGCGGCGGGGCAAGAGGCGCAGCCGACGGCGTGCCTCAGGGAGTGTAAAAGGCCCTTTAATGCGGCCAGGCTTGACCTCGATTCCCCCAAGCTGCGACCCGCTGCCTCGCGCCGCCCGTCTGCAACCGCTGGTCGCGAACACCCTGTTGGCCGGCCTCCCTGCCTTTCACTCGCACCCTGGCCCCTCAACCTTCTGCCTTTCGCGCACCCATGATGCCCTTGAATTGGTCCATGTCCCCCTCCATGCCGTCAACATTGGACTTCATCACCTTGATCGTGTCTGGCCGCGGTCCTGGGGCAAAGGTGCGGTGCAGGAGCATCAGCAACGTGTGTGGCGGGGCCGTACTGCTCTCCGGGTACAAAGTGAGACCCACTGCTATTCCTAGCTTTTGCAGGAGGCAGCTGCACTAGATGTCAACCAGTTTGAGTTTGGAAAGTAAGAAATGAAGCGCCCACGTGCACGCATGCAAGTGCGCGCGTGTGCGTGCGCGCGCACACACACACACACACACACACACACACACACACACACACACACACACACACACACACACACACACGCGCGCGCGCGCGCGTGCGCGTGCACGCATGCACGCACGCACACACATGCACGCAAAAGAGGTCACGCACACTGTTGCTCACCCGTGGCGGCTATGAACTTGTTGTAGTTCTCATACACCAGCTGCTGCATGTCGGGAGTCCAGGTTTTTCATCTCGCGCGCCATGCCGCGGTGCTCTGTCAGCAGGCGGTCCAGCCAGAGCCCGTGCAGCATCTGCTGCAGGTGGTAATCTGCGTTGAAAGCGATTATCCATGCTTATGGCCAGGCCGCCGCCGACCCGCGCCTGCGGGGCGCGCGGCGGAGCCGTCGCGACGGCGCCGCCGCCGCCGCTGCCGCTGCTGGGCGAGCCGGCCGCATGCGTCGCGCGAGGGCTGATGCCAGCGGCGCCGGGGGTGCCAGGCTGGGACGCGTCGCCATAGTAGCTGGAAAGAAGGTTCTTGATGCGCGCAAGTGCGCTTCACATAATCATCAGTCTCCGCCATCGTGCCGCTGCTGCCCTTGCGATCGGTTGCAGCGGTAGCAGCACGCACGGCGCGACCACGCCAGCGGCCCCGATCGAGCGCCTGCTAGTAGCACTAGCGACCGGTATCAACTTGCTACACGGCTTCTGCTACTGCCCGCGCTGTCGATGTATATAGTCAAGAACGCCCGTCTACCATAGGACACGAGCGAGCACACACGTATACTCCATGGTGCAGCGTGGCGTGGAAGTTCACACCATAAGCGCACTCTCTTTGTAAAGAATTTCACTTGACTGAGAGCACCCCAGCACATTCAGCCACATGGCAGAGGTGGGCGGGGCGCAAAGCTGCAGGGGTGCAGGCGCCAGCGCCAGCGCGCCTCACGGCGCTGCGCGTGCTGGGCTGCGAAGCCATCTTTCCCTTGACAGTGTAGCCGACACACCTGCGGAGCGTGAATCTAAGTGTTTTGCTGAGCTGAATGGCTGCGATCATGCAGGCAAAGCTGGTGCACCTCTGCACGCCGACAGGCAGGCCACCTGTCGGTCCTCGCCCCGCCGACTCTGCTTCCCCTCCCCGCCACCTGCCGACCCCAAACCGCGGCCGACCCACCCCCCAGGCCATGGACACCGTCACCGCTGACGTCACCCAGCTCGCCCAGCAGCTTACCGAGCTCGGCCTGCGCGACTGGGCGGCCGCGGCGACGGAGCAGACGGTGCGCGGCCACGTGACGGCGGCGTTTGGCGCCCTGGAGGAGCGCGCGGGGCTGGCGGCGAAGGCGCTGCTGGCGCGGCTGGGGGATGGCCCGGACAAGCCCGGTGCGCACGGAGCGGCGGCAGCGGCGGCTACTCCTGCAGCGGCGTCTGGCCGGCTTGGTGTGCGGTTGGCTCGCGGCTGCACGCGTGTCTTGATCCGCAGTCAAGGGACAGGATCGAGCGATCAGCGTCCGTGTGCTTCTGGAAGCGTCAAAGCCGCGCGGCTGCTGGTGTCTGCCCACGCACCCTCCCCCCCCATTTCTGAACCCCCAAAGGTGCCAATGCGGCGGCGCCCCTGGCAGAGGCGTTTGCGTGCACATTCGAGGCCATCCAGCGGTGCACCATGGCCATGCTGCAGGTGATTTCGGGACGGCGATTGCAGGCCGTGTGCTTGCTTGCGCCGGCTTGCCCTGCGGCGCACTGCTTCTTAAGGACAGGCCGCACTCCCTTAACCTGCACCTCTTGCAGCCATCTGCGCCTGCTGCCTTGTCATCATCGACCATGACCCTCAAGCGCACACTGTGCCTGCACCTTCTGCCCAGGGCCTGCGCGCGTACCAGCAGCGCCACGCGGCCCTGGTGGGCCCCGTCCTGCCGCAGCTCGGCGACATAACCGCAGGCCAGATGCAGGCGCTGCTGACAGGGCTGGTCGGCGGCTTCATGGCCCTGGGGCGCGTCAAGGTGCGTGGGGG
>NW_014010300.1:0-6660 GCF_000611645.1 Monoraphidium neglectum
GGTGGGGGCGGGGCAGGTGGCCTTGGGGGCTATGGCAGCGGCAGCCTGCAGCCCAGCTATTTGGGCGGCGGCATGGCTGGTAGTGGCACCACCGTCGGGGCTGGCGGCGGCTACTTGGGCGGCGGACTTGCGGCTCGCACGAGCACAGGCGGCGGGCCTGCAGCGCGAGTCAGCAGCGGCGGGCCGCTGTCGCAGCTGGGCGGTGGCGGCAGCGCGGCGCCACCTCCGCTTGGTGGCTATGCCAGTTGGCAGAATCCGGTCGCCAACGGGTCGCAGCACACGAAGCTAAAGGAATAGGCATCAAGACGTGCAGCAGTGCGGCACCATCGTGCCCGGCCCAGGCCTGCAGAGGCCAACCCTGTCCATTGCAGAAGTTCTCAGGCAGGTGCGGAGCTTGATAGGCTTCCTACTGTCTGTTGCACCGCAAGCGATGCAACGCACGGCAGTGATCGGCTGGTCACCATTGACCGTCATGGCCGCATTCTGCTCTCCTCTCCCATAATCCGTTAACGGCCTGCTGTATGCGCTTGCCAGCCATAGCTAATAAAGCACAAACCTGTTCTCACGTTCCCGTATTATCTTTGATGCACGATGAGCTCATCTATCTAATTGCTGGCACCAAAGATTTACACATTGAGAGACCAGTAAGCAATCAAAGTAGGCATAGAATCATGCAACTCCACCAATAGCACTGAGCGCAAAGTGTTGTAACAGATGGGTGCAGCACAGCAGCCACAGTCACATGCGTCAAGCCTCATGCGCTTTCAGCCGGCCAGCAGCTTGATGATGATGACAAGGGCGTTGACAGGTAGCAGGAACGCTGGGGGTTGGCAGCGGAAGGTGCGAGGCATCAACACGGGGTGAGAGGACAGGCGTATTTAAAAACGGCTAAGGTGCAAAGGTATGACAGGGGGAGGTGAGAGGAGGGCCCTGGGTACTGATGGGTGGCCACTCCCTGGGGTGCCGCACGAGCCATGTGCGGCCCATGCTTACCTCTGAAGTAGGTTGCGGCGTGCAAGCCTCCTATAATTGACATTTTCAGTGAATTGGTGGACTGCATCTGGGAGTAGCCCCATCCGTCTGCAGGCGGGAATGATATGAGAGTGGTAGAGTGAGACGTGAGAGGCCCTGCTGCCATCACACCAGGGATGGCAGGCTGGGGACCAGGTGCAAGTTATATGCAAAATCAGAGCTCTACTGCCACTCACATTTCTCCAAGAAACGGTCATTGTTCAAAATGGCCACGCCGTTCACCAACATCAAGATGGACTGTGGGGTGGCGACGGAGGGTTGCAACGTGTTTCGGCTGCAGGTCAGGGGCAGGAGCACAGCACCATGGTTCTGCGGCATGCGGCGATTGAGCAGCTGCCTGGCCGCAAACACATAGGCGAGAAACAAGCAGCTGGTGGCAGACGTGGATGTTGCCCTGAGTAGCAGCATGAGGCGCCATCACAGGCATGGGGCGGACAGCACAGGCATGCGCCGTTGCAAAGCGCTGCTGCTGTCTGTGCACAACCCGCTGCTGCCGGGCAGCATGCGTTGCAATTCCCAGGACACGCGGTTATACCTGCATCAGCGTGAACAGCGTCATTGTTCCTTCAAAGGCGTCGAGGTGCGCGCCAAGGGCGGCGAGGCACTGCGCACTTCAGGCACACAGTAGCTGTTTGCCGCTCTGCCGTCCTGATTGCTTCGCCCCCGCCCCTCCGCCGTGGCTACTGTCGCGCGTCCAGCCGATCACTAGTCAACTTGGCCTCGAGAAACTCGCTTTGCTACTAGTTGTTACCCGCTAAACATACAACCTAATGTGACACACGATGCGATCAAATGGCAGCGATCTGGACTGATGGTATCGGCAAAACCGAAAGAAAATACACCGCGCATGCGCATGTGACCGTCTGTGTACCGTTATACTGGACGTGTGAATTGCCAGGTTGGCAACGTGCGGGTGACGATGTCAACGAAACTGCTGAAGCTGCTCCCGTCTTGAATCAGAGTGGCGCAGCACAGCCGCAGTATTCACTTTTCTCACTATCTCGCTCCAGCCGCCTCACAAGTCCTCAGGCTTGTTGATCCCGAGTTTCAGATCCGCTTCTAGGGTATCCACGCAGGTCGCTTCCAAGACCTCCTGCTTCAACAACCCCGACATGATGCGCGCGTCAGCTGTCTTGGCCGTGGCGTGTCTGCTAGCCCTGGTGGCCGGCACGGTGGCGCGCCCGCTTGAGGTGGCATCTGGTGGTGCGGTCGGCGATGCGCCCTGGTTCTGCCACGACCTTGAATGTCCCAAGTACAAGCTGGTCGAAAATCTGACGGACATCGGTATCGAGCACAGGACCTACCCTTCAGGCACGCGTGCCGGGCCCCCAAGCGGCAGGGTGCTCAAGACTTGTGGACCCAGCCCTGCCAGCACCTTGGGCCTGCTGCGCATTGAACTTGTGCTCGCGCACAGTCACACTTCAAGTCTCCTCAGCTCGCTCAAACCAAGCCGCTCTGCCCCTTTCATTCTCTTATCTTCATTGGACACCTCCAGCCAAGTGGGTGACCACCACCGTCGAAGGCAAGAGCTACGACGCCAGCGTGGCCACGGGCTTCTGGCGGCTGTTCAAGTACATCAGCGGTAGGGGCCGGGGGCGTTGCATCGGGGCTGCGCAGCTCCCACGCCATCACAAAACGCCAGCTGCCCCACCTGCTTGTTCGAATCTTGACCCTGCGTCCGCTCAAACAAGGGGCGGAACGGGGCGGTCGAGCTCTGCTATCTGCTCCCACACTGTCGCGCAGCTTTTGAGCCGCCGCACCTGACTGCCTCACAACCCCGGCACTGCCCCAGGCAACAACAAGGACGCTGCCAAGGTCGAGATGACCGCCCCAGTCACCGTCAAGGTCCTGCCAGGCCAGGGCCCCGCCTGCAAGGACTCCTTCACCATCTCATTCTTCATCCCGTTCGAGCACCAGGCGCGTTGCAGCCACGGCCAGCGTCGCCGGCGCCCACTGTGCGGCAGGGCCAACTGAGCGGCAGGGCCAGTAACCGATAAGCTGCGGCCTCAAGCTGCGCCGTTGCCTCGTGGTCCTTGCCCTCGCGCCCTTGCACGCACACCCCTCGCCCGCCCTGCGCTTTGACGCTTCTTGCATCACAACGATCATCCACCCCCTTTCGACCCCTCATCGTATGCTTGTGTAATCTCTCTGCCCTGAAATTCACACACACACACACACACACACACACACACACACTTACACACACACACATGCGCGCGCGCACACTGCAACTTGGCACCCCCACAGGCGTCCCCTCCCGAGCCGTCTGACGAGCTGGTGTTCATCGAGCAGCGCGCCGCCCTGGATGTGTACGTTGCGTCCTTCGGCGGCTGGGCCAAGGGCAGCACATGGCTGGGACACGCCAAGGACGCGTCCGCCACCCTGGAGGACGGGGGCTTTGCAGTGGACTCTTCCTTCTTTTACACTGCTGGATACGTGAGCTTTGGGGGGTCGGAGGTGGTGTGGGTGACGTCTGTCGCTGGGCAGCTCCGGTTCTGAGGCGCCGTCATGATTGGGGGCGGCAGCAGGAGTCTGGCTTGCAAAGGAGTGCTTTGCGTGGCCCATGTGAGCGTTGGCGCAGAGGGGTCACAAAAGGGGTCAGCAGGGGAGTCAGCGTTACGCAGGGCATGGATGGGCGCCGGCACAGGGCGCCGAAGAGCTGCAGTTGATCATGCAGCTTTGGTGTGGTCCCCTTTCTGGCTGACTCTGCCCTTTGCACCACGCCATCACCTTGCCCCCGTCCCCAGGACTCGCCTTTCAGGCTGACCAACCGCCACAATGAGGTGTGGCTGCCAGTCGCCAAGCCTGCGGTCGCCACGTCGTAACTTGTCAGGTATTCATTTTCCAGAGCATTATATCGATACGGATTTTGATGGCTTGATGCACGCATGGGGCTGCATGGACGTCTGGCCGCCAGAGCGCATGACTGGCGCTCGTCCTGACGGGGAGGCTGCGCTGTCTGCTGCCCTTTTTTGAACACGATTGTCAAGCATGTGGTGTTGCAGAGTTGACTGCAAGTGGCATTGGGCAGCAGGCACGCGCAACATCCTGTAGCCTGATGGCCTGTGCAGTCTCAAGTCCTTGGCTCCGTGCAATGCTGCGCCAGCTTGTGCTCATGTCCTTCACCCTTGAAAATCAGTGGCCAGAAGTGCCACAAATACAACAAATGGTGGCTGCATCGGCACGCGTACCTGCACGCTGTCTTCGTGCATTGCAGAGTGTAACATGTCAATGTCCCGCTTGTCCGACGGCAGCTTGCATTGTCAATGGGGTCCCTGCAATCGTGGAACATGGCTGTCCACAATTAACCGTGGGGATTTATGCAGCTGTAAGTTGTGACCAGCCAAATGCGGGCAGCACGGAGAAATCATCACAGCAAGGCCTGACGAAGGCTACCTGCACCGTCGGCCGTATGTCCAGGGACGGCTGGGAGTGCTGTATGCCTGCAACATGTGTAGCAGCACTGCGAGTTGCTGCGTGATGGAGGGTTCCTGCAATGACTGTTTGCACTTTTCTCCAGGCCTGGATATGGTCTGCACGCCGCTGGTTTTGTATCACATGTATGCAGTGCCTTCAAACTATACTGGCGAGAGACTCCATGGTGATTGAAGACCATAGAATTCGGGCCTGGGTGGCTGGGCTTGCCTGGGTGCCGCTCGGCTAGCACACCAGCAGCCATCGACACAGCCATTGGCTCCATGGCTCCGGCTGCTCTGCCGTGCCGAAGTCAAGCACAGACCGGCATAGTGTATATTCCCGCTTTTCTGTGAATTGATCAAGATATGGCGGTTAGGATAGCCGCCGCCCGGCCTGGTCCTGCCAAAACGCACTTTCACTGACGACCTGGACTGGTCGATACACCCCTATGATGGCGGCTACCAAGGCTCAAACTTCACCAGACGGAATTTCATATAAGTTATGCTCGAAACTCATCCCATTGTTTCCCTCGCGGGCTCGGTGCACCCCAGAGAATTCAATCATTCAAGAATTGGAGCCAACCAGACCCCTCGCAACTTCAGACAATTGCAGCACGCCACCCCACTCTGTACGAAGTGTTTATGGTTACTGGAGCTGACGATTTCTCTACGAAATACAAGACAGTCCCTGATCTGGGCACATTGGCTCCCAACCCTGCCTTTTACAGGTGCGCGGGTGTCTGTTATTGCTCGCATCAGCAATGTTCAACGATTTGTGCAGCTATGTGAGGCCTAGTGTCCAGGCGCGCTGTGGCACAGGACGTGCTGGGCTCAACGCTCACCTAATTGGGAAGGGGAGCCTCCTCGGAGCCTCTGCACGTTCCACTCTAGCAACATACGTCGCGCTACATCTTCGCTGAAGCAGCGGGAGGCACACCGGCATGCATGCTGATGAGGCGGTCCCTTCGCACGCCGCCCGGCACCAACCTCGCAGTACGTCAAGCACAGGCACTTCACTCGCTAGTGAACCCGGCATGGAGGCTGGACACGATGCCGCCATTGTCGCGGTGCGTCCAATGCGACCCCGCGCACCAACGCCCACCAGCCCGTGGTGCATGCGCGTGCAGGCTGCAGCCACTGCGTTGCGCTTTTGCGCATGGGCACCAGCAGCAGCCGCCAGCAGCAGCAGCAGCAGCAGCAGCAGCAGCAGCGGTGTCGGCCACAGCGGCGCTGTACCCTCTGCAACGGCCCCTCACGCCTCCCCTGCACACGCACTGCGGCAACCGCATCCTCGCGCCCTCTCCTACAGGTGGACCAGGATTGCGGGCCCCTGCCCACTCCGTCTGCCCCTGCAGCCGCGGCCGCCGATGCGGCCGCCCCTGCCGCCCCGGCCGTCCCCGACCCAGTGCTGTCGCGCTCCTGCGGAACAAAGGCCGGCGGCGGCCCGAGTGCGGCCGACGAGGAGGAATGGCAGATGGTGACGCCGGGCGGTTCCCCGCGCAGCAACTCTGGGTGAGGAACACGGGACACAGGGTGTGGGGCGGGGGGCACAGGGTGTGGGGCGGGCCGGGGGAGGCACAGGGCAGAGCAGGGGTTGGTGGGCCCAGGGTGGGGTTGGGGGCAATGGCATTTGAGCATGGGGTGAGGGCGCCGATGGCTTCATGTACGCGTGACAGGGTGCGCCTCACGCGACCCTACGGTGTTCTTATTTCGGCATGGCGGAGGGCTGAGCCTGGCACCGTTGCAATTCAACCTCAACGCGGCCTTTGATGACAGCCCTCACCCTTCCCACTATCGGGGGCCTCTTCTGCCTCCGCCGCGCCTGCCCCCGCCCGCCCCCACAGGTCTGCGGCCACGGGCCTGACTCAGGAGGACGAGGGCCCCAGCGACCGCCAGTCTGACTGCTCCGAGAGCGGAGCCCAGGTGAGGGGGCCGCGGCGGCGCAGCGAGCAACGAGGCTACTCCTCACAGCGCCACCGCACCGCACCGCCCCAGCCCCTCCCCCTGCGCCGAGGAGCCCCGCCCGCCTTGGTTGCCGCCGGCCGCGCCATTCCTGCTGCATGGGATCCTCGGCATGGCCCGCAAAATAGCACGTCACCCACCGCCCCGCGCGGGTATTCTGGTGACTCACAGGCGGAGCTCCACAACCTGGCTCTGGCGGATTCCATACTGGCCGGCGCTGGCGCACCTGCCGTACCCAGCCCGGCCGAGC
>NW_014010299.1:0-6647 GCF_000611645.1 Monoraphidium neglectum
CCTCAATAGTCCGTGGCAGCATATGAGGCTTCGCCTCAATTATTAGTGACCTGCAATAATGCGTGTGCTCGCGCGGCGTTTCTCCACCCCTCGAAACCCACACCCCACGCCCTGCTCTGCCGCCCCCCTGGGTCCACAGCTTGCAGAGCGCAAAGGCCAAGGTGTGCGTCGGCGGCGCGGTGGCGGTGCTGGTGCTCGTAATCTTCCTCGCCGCCTGCTTCGGCGGCCCGAACAAGTGCATAGGCGGCGGCGGCGCCGCCAAGAGTAGCGTGACCCAGCCGGCGCCCTCATCGCCGGCGGCCGCCGCCGACGCGACAAAGGCCGCGGCGGCGCCGGCGTCGGCGCTGGCGCCGGGGGTGGACGCGAGCGCGGCCGGCGTAGAGGACACGCCGGCGACTCCGGAGGAGCAGCAGCGGTTGCGGGACGCCCAGGCCGCGGACAATACAGGCGCTGACGTCATCGGCCAACCGACCGCCGCCGCGGGCCTTGTCGCTGACCCACAGGCGCCGCCCGACGCAGTGGACGCACCCCCGCCCGCGCCGGCAGCGGACCCCTCCGCCGCGGCGGCGCCTGCGGACGCGGGGGGCGACACGATACCTGTGGATGCGAACGGGGAGCCGACGGGGATGGCGATGGACGCGGCGGGCAACCCTGTGCTTGCACCTGTGCCTGCGACCCTGGATGGCCTGCTGGCGCAGGCTATTGCCCAGCAGGCCGCGCAGCAAGCCGCCGCGTCGGCGCCGGCGCCGGCACCTGCGCCCGCAGACCCAGGAGACGCCCAGGCCGGCGCGAGCGGCGGGGACGCGCCCGCGACGCCGGCACAGCTCGCTGGCGTGTTCGAGCCCCTCGGCCACGGCGCGACGGGCAATGACGCCGCGGTGCAGTCCGCGGGCCGGCAGGCGCAGCCGCCGCCGGAGGCCGCGGCGGCGCCGGCTCCGGTGCAGGAGCCGGCGATAGCCCCCAGGCCTGACGCGCTGGCGGGCGGGCGCTGACGACTTGCGGGGGTGGGGTTGATCGGTGGGGCGCGGTTTCGGGGCGCCGATGCTTCCTGAAGCCTGTGATGGGGTGTCCCGGGCTTGCTTACTCTTGATCATTTGCTTGAGTTGTTGTTTGCCGTTTGTGGTGGGTGCCGCGACGTGCTGTCACCCTGCCTTGCCCCTCCCGACTGCCTGGGCGCGCGGCTCGGACCGCCCGCGCCGCTTGGTGCCGAAGGCATAGGCAAAAACTTGAGTTGCTTTTGAAGATGTGATAAAATGCAGTCTGAGCAGGCGTGCGTGCTTGCTACCGAAACGTGCAACCCTCGGTTCGAACGTCCGTGTGGGTTTGTGGTCTGGTGCATGCGCGGATTGAAGGCGACCTTTTTGTGTTTGGTTCTAAGGCGGCGTCGCGCACACCTGGCAGCTGTAGGAAGCGCTCTGTGCATGGCGGCAACCAGCATCAAGGGACAGTCGTATTGATGTGTCCACATCAAAGAGAGCGTCAAGGCAGCCACGCGTTGCGGGATCACAGGGCAGCAGGGCAAGGGCTGAGAAGGGGATTCATCACTCGGACCCATACGCCGGCTGCCATCCCACACATGCAGGTCTCGCTTGCGCCTTACCAGTAAACACATTCCGTTCTGATCAGTTTGCCAGGTTAGCATCCTTGCAACACCACGCACGAAGGCGCTGGCAGCCGTCCGACCTGCGTTGCAGCTGCTGATGAGCCGCCGAGTCGCGCGGCAGGTGCGCACCGCAGCAAACAAAAGCAAATGCCTCGGTGCCATCCGAGATGCATAGGGTAGTGCCCCTTTTGTAAGAAACAGCTGGCCTCACGTGCGCAACTTCACGTTGTGCTCGATCCAATCAACTCATTCGGCGCGATGGGTTTGATCTACGCTTTCGTGGCGAGGTCGGATGGAACATGTCTAGCGGAACATTATGGCGCCAAGGGCAATTTCAGCCAGGTTGCCACGGAGTGCATGCAGGTGAAAGCCATTGCAGGGAGACGCGCAGCAGCGCTATGCCCGCGTTTGACCCGCCGCTCGCCCCACCCGTTTGTGCCGCCTGGCACTCACACACCCAATCCTAAACCGTGTGCGCAGCACGTGAGCAAATCGGGCGACTCTAGGCTCACGATTGCGTGCGACAAGTGCGCACCGCACGAGTTGAACGTTGGTTTGGCCCGTGTGCACTGGCCTGCCCTGCCTGTGTCATATCAGCACATGCCCCGCCGTGCCCTGGCCTGCCACGGCGCCGCGCTGGACGACAGAACGCAATTGGTTTCAAATTCTCCCTGCCCTGCTGCCCAGGCACACCTTCAACTTCTACAAGACCACCGAGTGGCTGTACCTGGCAGTCGCTGACGAGGCGTTCGGCCGGCAGGCGCGTGCCGTTGCGTGCGCGGGCGTGGCGCAACGTGCAACAGATGGGGTCCGTAGGGCATTCTTCACAGCGCGCATGCTGTAGCAGAGCTTGGATGCCTGCAGCCACTCAAACGCAGGTGCATTGCCCTGGGGCGCATACCCCGCCGCCCAGCACGCTGGACGAGGCACGCCAACGTTTGCGCACCGAGCAGCAAACCCTCGAGCGCACAAGCTCAGGCTTTCTTGTTTGGTAGCAAGGCTGCCACTGCATCCAACAAAAGGACATCACCTGCTCCCCAAGACGTGTGCGCTCAAACCAACCACGCCTCTGAACCCGAACCCCCAGGTCCCATACGCCTACCTGGAGCGCATAGCAGAGGCGTGGGAGGGCGACTTTGCGCGCAGGGCGCAGCGGGCTGGTCCTCACAGCTTCAACCGCAGCTTTGGCCCCCGGCTCAAGGAGCAAATGGTGGGCGCTGACACTGCCACGCGTGCGCGGGCATCGCCGCGCAGCAGGGCTCTGTTTGAGTCGGGCGTCGGGGTGTGGACGCGAGCAACCAGCGCGCGGAGTGCTTGCGGTGTTGCAAGCATGCTCGTCCCAGCAGCTGCCCTGCAACGCCCAGAATGCATGCGCGCGCGCGCACGCACACACACACACACACACACACACACACAAATGCGCTGACACATACACACACACACACACACCGTCACACGCGCGTGCGCGCGCGCACACACACACACACACACACACATTCACGCGCGCGCACGTGCGCCAGCTCATGTACGCATGCACGCAAGCGCCCGCCAAACCTCAATGCCCAACATCACAACCTCCCCCGCAACGATGTCTCCAGGACTTCCTGAACGCCAACCCCGAGGCCATCAACAGGGTGGCGGCTGTGCAGCGCAAGGTGGAGGACGTGAAGGTGGGCCTCAGGGGTCCCTGGGGCACGGCAGGGGTGCAGCAGGGGTGGGGGGTGCTGCAGCACCTCTGGTGGGGCGGGTGAGTTTGAGGCGGCCGCGCGAAAGCACGCGGCGCCTCTATGGGCAGCAGTACCGTGCAGCTGTGGCGCGACGCTTGGCAGATGTCAGTTTGGCGATGGCAGATACAGAAACGCCCCCGCCCAACCCAGCAAGGCCAATGCATATCATGTTGCCGAACCGCGCCTGTGTAACATCTCTGGCCATCCACTCGCCTCACCCCTGCTTCGTTCCCTATGATCCCCCCACAGTCTGTGATGGTAGAGAACATCGACAAGGTGGGGCGTGTACGAGCACGTGTGGCATGTGCACGCGCACATGTGTTTGTGTGTGTGTGTGCGTGCGTACGTGCGTGCGTGTGCATGCGTGCGTGCGTGTGCGTGCGTGTGCCCGCCGAGGTGGGGCTTGGAGTGCGCAAATTGACGGATGCAGTCATGGGCAGGGAAGGGGTCAGGCCGCATCCAACATGGCGCAGGCGGGAGGCGGGGGGCATGCGAGACGCGTATAATGACTGCACTGTTGGGGCAAAATTTGTGGGTGTCTTGCGCTGCGGCGGTTTCATCAGTGACACGATAGACCGTCTCATCAGTCTACATCACACGAGCCGCGCCCCGTGGATGCCCTCGCCCCAGGTGGTGCTGCGTGGTGAGCGCATCCAGCTGCTGGTGGAGGCGGCGGAGGAGCTGGAGGCGTCGGCCAATCAGTTCCGCAAACAGGTGGGCGTCGCTATGCGCGGTCCGCTCAGCAAGGGCGGATGCGACAGTGGTGCCAGTTGCCGGCGCTCAGCCAGGTCCCGGGCGGGCCGAGCGATTCCTTGGCTGCTTTGGTCGGTCTGAAGTGAAGTAAACACAATTCCTTGGGTTGGGCAAGCACCTCTGTCATATTGAACAATGTTTCGTTTGACACATGCGCCGTCGCGTTCTCGCTCGCACTGGTTCCGCAGGGTCGCGCGCTGCGCCAGCAATTCTGGTGGCAGGTGGGTGCGTGCAGGATAAGCCGCATGCGTGCAGAGCGCAGCAGCGTCTTGGCTTGAGCCTCATGCAAGCACCCGCAAGGGCAGCACAGCCAAGGAGCTTCGTGTCTTGTCGCAGGCGGCACGAGGTTTTCACATGAATTCGACGCCGAGCCACCTGGCATGCCTGATACCGTGCATGCATCGTGGCCATGCATGCCCCCTTGCGCCATCATGGCATCTCCTTCCTGGGCGCCCCTCCGTTAACCCAGTCAACTCTGCCCTGCCTCCACTTTTGATGACCCTTCGTCTTCCCAGAACGTCAAGACCAAGGTCGCTGTGGTGGGCGGCATCTCCCTCATACTGGCGTTCATCCTGGTCTTCTGCATCTGCTTTGCAGGTGCGAGGGAGTGTGTGTGTGTGTGTGTGTGTGTGTGTGTGTGTGTGTGTGTGTGTGTGTGTGTGTGTGGAAGGGGAGAATGAATCTGGACGCAACAGATGGTGTGCAAGCCTCGCGGGCGCACGAGCGGTACACAAAGGGTGGAGATTGGCGGCTTTGTGAACCAAGATGGCTTGCCCTCCAACACACTCCACCCCCATTTCGTGGTGCAGGTGCCAATCGTTGCGTTCCCAACAAGACTGGCCGCTAACCTCGAGCAGCAGAAGTCATGGATATGTCGTGCAAGCCTGCGAGCTGTCCGTTGCAAGGCGTCATGCACACCGCCAGCGACTTCATCCCCCACATCAGATCATGGCATTCCTCCTGCAAACCTCATCAGACTACGCAATTTCATTTCGCGGATCGAGCAGCCTTTGCCTTTTGGCCCCCAGCCTAGCAAGCACATGCCCTTGCAAGAAGCTCAAGTGCACCAACTTGGCCCTTTCCATGCGCATCCCGTATGAACCACACGCCCAACGTTTGTGGCCGTCAATGCACACACACACTCTTGGCATGAGAAGGCGCAATAATCGAAGCCGCACTCCTACCATTGTTCCTCAATTGGCCAATGCTGCCGGCGTTCAAGCAGCCCTGGGAGCATTGTGCATAGGGCGTGTTGTCATCGCCTCACCAGCAGGCGCAGGCTATGTTACACGTGTTCCCACTCTCCATGTTTTCTGCAACGAACGTGTCAAGGAGTAATGGAAGAGGCTGGCTGCAGCATCAGGGCCCTGATGGGTGAGTTTGACAGTCCAGGGCGGTTGGAAATACAATAGTGCAGTATACACGAAGCCCATTGTGATTTTGCAGATGGTATCATAAATGCCAATGCGTTGCGTCGAGCATGCAAAAGCTCATGGTCCGCAGGGCCGTCCATTGCGCAACGTAATGGATCCACACATCTCCTCGCTGAACCCTGCTGCAGCCAGCGAATGGCAGGCAGTCGCCTCATGCCTGTGGCCAGCCGCTTCATTTGAAGCAGACGATTTGGCTTCCAATGCAGGGTGTCCCGCGGACCTTACGCTACCATGGCAGCGTCAACACCCCCGCATAGAAAGGTGCTGCTGTTGTTGCTGCTGCTGCCGCTGCTGCCACTGCTGCTGGAGCTGCTGCTGCCGACCGCAGCCTTTGCCCGCACAGCCGCTTTGTGTGGGTGGGGGCGTCAGCCGCGCGGCAGCAGCGGCAGCTCCTGGCTGGTGTCCAGGCGCACCCCAGTGGCGAGGTCCATCCCGTCAAATCGGATGGCACCTGGGGAGACAAGCAGGACATGGTTGATGACTTAAAATCAATCGCGCAGGATCCGTTGGGCGCGGGGCATGCCTCGGCACACGCAGGGTCGCCAGGGGCGGTGCAGGGCCGCAGCCACCGCTGCCGCGCACACGTCGCAGCCCCAGGTCCGCGGCCACAGCCAGCTCTCAAAGCAGAGACCTGTGTGTTCAGATCCTCCGATCAACAGCCTCAACGCGGGAATGCTCGACTGCCTGCCTCTTCCACCTTTGATATGCAGGCGCAACGTGCTTTTGCACCCTCATATGGCTGGGGCCAAGCCAAGCCGTCCGCCCCTGGATCTGCCAGCATGCCACACAACCCCCACACGCGCAAGCGCACACACACACACACGCACACGCACACACACACGCGCGCACACGCACACACGCACACGCGCGCGCGTGCGTGCACGCACCAACGAGTGCCTCTGGCAGCTCCTGCGGGTTCTGCCCCTCCAGCAGGTATGCCAGGTCGATGGTGAGTGACGTGGTGACGCCACGCACCTTGTTTTGAGGGAGGGTTGTTTTGCCAAGGGGAAACCATTGTCATGGTGTCGTGTAAGATGAGGGGTGTTTGCAGGGCGTACGGGGGCGTCGTAGCAGGGCGTTTTGCCCAAGGTGGTGTGGTGGGAGGCCAGCGCGGGGGGGGGGGGGTCATCA
>NW_014010298.1:0-1486 GCF_000611645.1 Monoraphidium neglectum
CCTCCAAACACCCCCCATCTGACCCCCCTAACACACCCCAAACCTGTGGATGAACCCCGCAGGCCCTCCTTCAGAGACGTAGTCGCGCGCCTCGAGACCCTCCACGCCGCCGCCGCCGCCGCCGCCGACAACGCCGGCGTGGCCTCCTGCTTCGAAGACCCACTAGAGCACGCGGCGGCCCCCGCGACGCCCGACGGCGCGCCGCGCGCCGCGCCGGCAGCCGACGGTGACGGGTCCAAGGGCAGCGGCGGGGGCAGCAGCGAGGCGCCCGCGGCCGGCGCATACGTGCTGACGACGCCGTTCGCCGCCGCGTCCGGCTCGGACGACGGCAGCAACCGCAACGGCCTGACAGGCTGGTTCTGACACGGGGTTGACCGCGGTTTGACCGCGGTTTGACCGACCCCCCTCACTTGTGCCCCCGCCGCGCTGCGGCCGTGCAGGGGCGGCCCCCGGCGCCCATCCTGCCGTTATCGATCCCCCTTAATCTTGGCTTTCTTCTGCACAGTTTTGGCAGTGGGGTGGGGCTTGGACACGATACGTTTCCCCGCGGCGCTTGCTGAGCCCACGTTGAGCGCAGCAGAACTGCGGCCAGCTCCCAGAGCGGCAATCCTTCGCACCCCTCCCCTCCCAGGGCGGTGGCGGCGTGGCTTCGCCCAAAATCACAAATGCATGCCCTCCTATAGCAGACGCACTGGCCATCGCGCCGCAACCATCCCTGCATCATGCACTCGCCCCTTGCACTTTACGGATGCTATTAGATACTACCAGGGATACTTTTTGATATTTTTGAGTCACTGTTTTTTTGCCTAGAAACGAACGGCCCAGGCGCGGGTCCGGCGCCGCAGCCGCGGCCCATTCAGCGCCGCCGGCTCGCTCGCGCTGCCCGCCCAGCCTCAATCTTTCACAACAACCGGCGCGCCAGCATCCGCGCCCGCTTACGTCCATGCTCGCCCAAACGTGTCCAAAGAGTGCCCCGCCGCGCCAGCGCCATCCATCCGGCGCGGCGCGGCCGCGCAAGATTCGTTGATCGGTTTCGTTCGCGGACCGCATCCCGCGGCCGCGACGGGGGGTTGTTTTGCAAAGCCTGCGCAGACGTCGGCCATGCGCCAGCGTCGCGGCCCCGGCGCCGGCGCCCATGTTGCCATACGCAACCGGGAGGGCCCGGCCGCCTGTCGTCCTCCGATGAGTGCAGCCGGGCTTTTCGAAGCAAATAGGATGCTCCCCGGAGCAGATTGATCCGCCGCATTTACATGTATGTTTGAACTGCCGAAACCGCCGAAATCCGGCACACACCGCTCGAGCGATTGCCAACGAAGCCCCCAAAAGCAAAACTGAACGCCCAGGGCCCCAGCGCCACCCGCGCCGCCGCGTGCGGCCGCTGCCTGGGCTGGTGTGCCCTCTTGGCGGCCATGCAGACGGCCGCGGCCAAGGGTGACGGCGCGAGCTCCCTTTGATGCGGGAAGGCCCGGCCTCCCCCCCCCCCCCC
>NW_014010298.1:1648-3562 GCF_000611645.1 Monoraphidium neglectum
GGAAGGCCCGGCCTCCCCCCCCCCCCCATCTCCGCGCGTTTCCGCCGCTGTTCGGCGTGCTGCAGCCGCCGCCCTCACGCGCGAGGCGCCGCCGGCGGTTTTCATCCCTCGCGCGGCGCCGGCGCACGGCCCGCGCCCTCCAATGGCGCGGCGGGCCCGGAAACGCGCTGGGAGAGCCCCACGAGCCTGGCAGCCCCATCGCTAGCGGCCGCTGCGTAGCGTGGGCGCGCGTGCGCCCTCCGTGACGCCGCGGCGCCTGCGGCGCGGCACCGCCTGCGGGCCCCGCGGTCCTCTTGTGCATAGCGCGTCGGGGCCGGCATAGATGGCATATGATGGCCACCCCCTCCGCAGTTGACCAAGGCAGCAGTTGGCACCCGCAGCGGGGCCGTGCGGCGCCATTCAGGGCGCGGTTACTGTTGCTTTTTCCAGAATTGAGTATACCTAGGGCCCTGCACCCCAACCCTGCATGTGCCGCACGCTCAGCGTGGCGTGCTGCAGGCGCCATAGTGCGCCGCCCGCCCAACGCATGCCCCGGCCCCCACATCCTGCACCTGGAACGACTCCTATTTGCTTCCTACCATGTAAGAATTCCATCACGCTCAATGTCCACTCCTGACTGTCCCATTGAATACCCACCAGCACACTGTCCCATCTAGGACCCAGCACACTCTCACCCAGCACACGCTCCCATTTAGGACGCAGCAGCAAGCATGATGGTAAGAGAGGAGTCCCCGCAGTGCGGCACGGCAGTACCGTACAGTTCTTTTGGCCAAGCGTGGGGGCCTAGATGAACACCAGCCGCCCGAGCCACGCGGGTTACATGGACGCAGCCATCCATTTTGCTTGGGACAGCAAGCACAACAAGCGAGTGCGCGGAGGTGAGCTGGCACGCACTGCATGCCAGCTCACCAACACCCACTGGCACTGGGTGTTCGTCAAATGTCGCTGCAAACCCCAAACCGATGTAGTTACACCGTTCTTAGGGCTCCTTGCGACTCCCACTTGCCTCTGCATCAATATTGTATCCGCAGTTGCGTCTCTCCCGTATAATCGTATACAGTGCGCAGTGCTCCCTGTAGATCCCTGATCAGTGGAGACGCCCTTAGGCTCGCGGGGCCGTTCATTTTTAACCAAGCAATGTGCTGAGAACGAAATATGCGCGACGAGACGTGCGCAAACCACGCGCAAGCGTTCGCGTGGCCCCTGGTTTGTAAGTAGTAGTCAACCTAGCGGCCTTAGGGGCGCGCTAAATATAGGACACAGGGCGCAAATATGAACACCCTGGCCAGGCCCGGGGGCCTGGCGCGGCCCATGGCGTGCGGGCGGCCGCCGCTCGCGCCCAAGAGGGCATGCTTCGCGCACGGCCGGCCGGCGCTCCCGCTCGGCGCTCGCCCATTGGTCCGCAGCCCAGCTGCGGGCGAGGTGCAGGTGGGTCTCAAGCACGGCGACTCGCGGCCGAGGGGTCGGCACTGGGGCAAGGCCCGTCGATGGGGGCGGCACATGAGCAGACGGGCGTGGTTTTGCCCCGACACGCCTCTGCTGCCCTCCCCCCTCCTCTCCCCAAAACCACACCTACAAACAGCCTGGCGGCACAAGCAGCGGCGGCGGCGGCGGTGTCGGCGTGCCCAAGCCGCCCCCCACTGGCGGCGGGGGCGGCGACAATCCCGGGCGCGCACCCGACCCCTCCGGCCCCATGGTGGGCCGCTGTGTGTCGTGGCGCGCTCGAGCGATTGCATTGGCGCTCACCGAGTGCGGGGTTTCGGGGTTTGACAGCTCAGCGGGTGCAGTAGGCGTGGTGAAAGTGCAGTGGCGCCTGGCGCTGTGCACGCCCTCGTCGGGGCACGAACCCAGCTTGCCGCCGGCGGCCCCTAATTTCACACGCGTGCACGGTCGCCGCCCCCCCCCCCCCCCCCC
>NW_014010298.1:4375-7623 GCF_000611645.1 Monoraphidium neglectum
CCCCCGCTGTGCAGGCGAGCCCCTGGCCATTGCCGCCCCGAGCCATCGCCCTTGCTGGCGGGGGCTTATCCCTGCTTTGGATGCTTTTCCAGGTCCTCAACTGTTTAGGTGACATCTCCCGCTCAATCGCGCGGGTGGGGGACATTAAGAAGGTGGACACGAAGGCTGTCCAGCTGGACACAAAGCTTGGGCAGCTGGACACAAAGCTTGGGCAGCTGGACACAAAGCTTGGGCAGCTGGACACAAAGCTTGGGCAGCTGGACACGAAGCTTGGACACGTGGACACCCTCGTCCAGGCCAGGCTCGAGGCCGCACTCAGCAAGTCGGAGTGCCATGTCGCAACGGTGGCGTGCGTGGCGGTGCTCGGCGCCTGGCTGGCTCGGAAGCCGGGCGCCGGGCGCGGTGCCGGCTAACTGCCAGCACGCCCCGGCTCCTTCCCTGCCAGCGGCCGTTCCTCGCAGGCCACGGCGCCAGCATGAGCCGGCCGCCGCGCGACTTCCCCTGCGCCATTCTCGCGCCCACGCATTGATGCTACGTGAATAGGTATGATAAACAAGCCGCACGCGCCACGGCACGTGGCAGTTGTGGGTGGCTGCTGTTGCAGGAGAGCAGGGGCATGTCTGCTCAAAATTTTGGCCCAAGCTCGCTTTTCTTTCAGAGAGAACCCGATACTCCCCCCCCGGCCTGGCAGCAGGCCATGGCGCATTCCTTGACATGTGTGCTGCCTTCGCTGCAGCGATTGCACCTTACTCTTTTTCCCTCCCTCGGGCTCGCATTGGGCTTCCATCGACGACAGCAGGGCTCATTCGGCAGTGGCAGCGCCCCGCCGCAGAGCAGGTGCAGCTTGAGTCGTCTGGCATAGCGAGCAGAGCGCGTGTTCGCGGAGCCACATTTTTACGTTTTGATGGCGCGATTGGTGGCGCCAGCCAGGGCCCGCTGCGCGCCGCATCTTGCAGCAAACCGCCCAAATACAGGGCGTTTCATGCGCCCTTTTGGTGTCATGGCACACCCAGTGTTTGGCTGGCTCCGCCAGCTGTAAAGCACCGCCCCCCCCCCAAAAAAAACACCTGTCAAAGCGCAAGGGCGAGTTGCAAAGATGCAGGAAAGTTAGTGCGACATACAGGAGAGTATGTGTGCACTCCCAGTGCCGACCTCTCAGAGTTTTGGGCCAGAGTAGCAGCTCCCTGCAAGAGCCCACGCAACCAGGGTGTGCGTGGTTGGTTTGGCGGGGCATGAGATGAGGATCTCGCGGGCAGGCGGCTCCTGCCCAGCCCCTGCGGCCTCAAGCGGTGCCTGTGGCGGGGCCGGCAGGTGTCACCTGTTTCGCTGCCTTGCGAAACCGCTGCACCCTGGCGGCCTGTCCGGTGGGGGCAGGCTGTTGCTATTGAGATACCCCGAACTCAACCGGGATTGCCCGGGGGGCGGGGCAGCGCCAGGGAATTGGCGCGCTTCAAGTCAACAAAGATTCCTTGCATGGTAAAAACTGAACTGTATTCTACATGCACCTGGCCAATCGTGGGGGCCTAGGCAAGCACCAGCGGCCAAGCCATGAGGCATTTGCGAACGCAGTTATTCCTCAGTTCGGGGTGGCGTGCAGAGGTGAGCTGGCAGTGCGAGTGGGTGTTGGTCAGGTGTGGCTGCACAACGTTGTGGTTACATTGCCTCTACGCTGCCTTGCAACTCCCGCTCGTCTTCTCGTCTAGACATTTTACCATATCGGTCGCCAATTGCTGGTAATACTACATGATGAAGTGGATCTGCGTTCTGCTAGCGTGCCTGGCGGTCGCCGAGGCCTCCAGGGGTGAGGGTCTGCGCATATATGGCATCAAAACGACCCCATTTGCGGTTTCACATGCGCTGCGCGTCCCATGCAGGGGGTCCGGTGTCGAACGACCTGTGCAGCGAGTGCACATGGGCTGTGCGGGCGCTCAAGGACCTGATGTGCGACCCTGGCGTCGAGGGCAACGTGGTGAGTGTCCGAAGCCGTCCGAAGCCGCTTATACCTCAGGCAGGTACCAGCTCGTGATCATCGCACAAAAGGCGAACCAACCCTTTCCGGTTCGGGGCCTCTGCGCAGGTGGATTGGGTCATTGACAACGTCTGCGCTGCTGCTGGCGACAACAAGCAGTCGGTGAGGATGGCGCGGTGCTGCGTGCTAGGGAGGCGAACAGCGCGCTCGGCGGAGGGGAGTGCAGCACTGTCAGCGCGCGCCCGGGTCCGCGCTCGCTCACACACACACGCGCGAGCCCGACCCGGCCCCGCCGCCCGTCCCCTTGCAGTGCGCCGACATCGTCAACGGCATCGCGCCGGCGCTGCTCGACTGGCTGCGCCTCGGAACAGACGCGCAGGAGATGTGCGCAGAGGCTGGCGTGTGCGGCGCGCCGCCGCCGGCCTTCGCCGCCCCGGTGCGCTGCGCGGCCGCATGGGCGCCCGCGTCTGGGCCCGCCCCCGCCCCACTCATGGCGCCGCAGCGGCCGGCCGCGCATGCCTCATTTGTAGACGGGTTGACCTCGCTCCCTACCCCCTTACCCGGACACACTCACACACACACGCACGCACGCACACACACACATACGCGCCGCCTCCCCACCCCGCAGGCCAAGCCCCGCCGCGCCCGTGCGGCGCCCCGCAACGACCTGACCTGCCCCCTCTGCATGTTTGTGGTCTCCAAGGTCAAAGAGACGCTGTCAGACCCCATCACCCGCCAAGCCGTGCACGACAAGACGCGCGCCGCGTGCGGCGTCATGCCGGAGGGCGCGGTGCGGGACGCATGCATCCAATGGGCCGACCAGTACGGTGCGCACGGTCAACATTTCTCTGTCTCTCTTAGTGACCTCGCGCGGCGGACGTGTTGGGGGGCGCCTCGGGGCCGTTTCCACAATTCCGCGTGTCTGCCGGGCCCTGCGGAGGGGGCACCCTCGGCCTGACGCGTCGCGGCACCGAGTGATCCGGGAGCAAACATGAGGCCCGTGCCATCGCTCGTTGCTCGTTCCTGTGTTTCATGTTTTTCGATCCGCTTCTTGCCGTTATCTTATTCCATCTCATCCCGCCAGAGGAGACGATCTTCAACTTGGTGGACACCCTGGAGGCCCAGGACCTGTGTGCCATGCTGGGAAGCTGCTCGCTCGCTGAGCGCCTCGCGTCCGTCCGGCTGCCGCCGCTGTCCAAGGGGGCGGTCGCGGCGCTTGCGCCGCTGGCGCGGGGCGCGCGGGGTACGCCTGCGAACGACGAGTGTGAGACGTGTAAGG
>NW_014010297.1:0-6643 GCF_000611645.1 Monoraphidium neglectum
TGTGTGTGCGCGCGCGCGCACGCGCAGGCTCGCATGTTGTTATGGTGGTGGGGCGTGTGTGGTCGGGGGGGCGGCCCTCCAGCTCAGCTCTGGGGTTGCTTAGGACTGCGGCAGTGGCGACGCCCCATGGGCATCTGCAGATTGCGCACACCGATCCACCCACACACACCCACTTGACGTTTACGGGCTCCTCCCTCCGCTGCACTGCCCCCTTCCAGACAACCTCCATTACGTGGCGGGCAACATCATGATCCAGGAGGACACCGGGCGTCACGAGAACAACGTGCTGTAAGCACTCTGCCGGGAGCGAGAGCCTGCCAGTACTGTGTTGGGGGATCAGCACTGCCAACAGAGAGTGGGGTGTTGGGCTCGCACCTAGGCGTCCCGGAGGCAGTGGTGCATGACTCTTGTTTGCACGTGCAATCGCGCCCTCCATCCCGCCACCTCGTCACCCATGAGGGCACGCACGCCTGATTCATCGCAACCTGAGCGGTCACAGTCGTTGCATGATGCAAGAGCGTTGGTGTGACCACCGGGGCTGCCAGCTGTCCAATCCCACTGACATCTTGTTGTCCCCATTGCAAACCCGGCCCGGCACAACTCTTGTGACACCCCAGCTGGGCGTACAACGTCGACAGCGGCACCCTGACGCGCGTGCTGTCATCCCCCCGCATCGCCGAAGTGACTGGCATGTGGTGAGAATGAAGGGGCTCCTCTGTCGTGAGGGCGCGCACTCAAATCACCCTATTGCAAGGTAGAGGCAGCCGCTGGCCCCTCCACCTCGCGAGGAGGGCCGTGCAGCACCCTTGACGCCTTTGACTCCTTGCTACCACCTCGGACGCCGGGGCCTTGCTGCTGGGACCACCGACCGACAGCTGCGGCCCTGCTGCACTCGGATGTGCGTGCCGCCTGCACCGGCCCCCATTCTGCGACCCCTGCGGTTCCTTGACACCCGGAATTCCTGTATTGTATGTAATAAATCCACGCTGCCCCCCTCTTGATCAGGGCCAACGTCATCAAGAGCTGGGGTTACCTCAGCCTGGCCATCCAGCACCCCGAGGAGGACCTGCCCAGCACCTCCGCCGCCAACGTCGAGGCGCAGCGCGGCTACATGGTGCGCCCCTCGCCACACGCGCTCGCGTTTCTTGGGCCGCTGCCCGGATCAACTGCCATCGCCGCGGGCCTCGTGCATGGAAGAGCCTTGTCTAGGGAGTTTTGGTGATGCTCAGCACTACTCGCTTGCAGGCTGTACCAGCCAGGGTCCTCCCCACCAAAGCTTCCGAGCGGGGGGGTCCTTTTGATGCATGCCCCCCAAATCAACACAACAACCCCGTAACAAGACCGTGACGCTTTTTCCCCTCGACCCACCGACCTCCAGGGCTACCTGGGCCCCATCCCCAACAAATACTTGAATGACAAGTATACCCTGACGTTCACCGGCATCCCCGCGGCCGTGACGCCCGCGGAGAAGAGCGCGGTGATTGCCACCACTAAGGTGTGCATCGACAAGGCCGCCAAGCCAGCCAAGCCTGGCCAGGGCAACAGTCACTGATGTTTGACCGGTCAAATAACCCCAGGCGCGCCCTTGCCGTGTTGGAGGCTGCCTGCGCAATATGTGCGATTATGTGCATACTTTGTTGGTATATGTGATCGACTTTGCTGCAAGAGTTTCGGTACGCCGGTACATGCACAAAGCCACAGCGAGGTGAGCGGGCGCGCGCCCCGCACTCAATTGATGGCATCAAGGCTTGTTGCGATGGGAGGGCCAGCACGCTTGACTTTCTGGCCGGGGATGTGCGGGGGTTGTTGCTTCTTGCGCTCTATCAAGTAGGGCTCAGCCCGCTGCGAGGGATGACATGCGTGCACCAGAAACCCAATTAACGAGGGGTTCGCGTTTGCACAGCGTGAAATGATGCAAAGGGTTTGCCTGCCGCACTGAACTTGGCGCCTTTGCCATTGGCGCTTGCCGCCTGGCTGATGCTTTGCCGCACCTGCATTATTGATGAGGGGGCCGTACTTCCAAACTAGTTTGCGTGACCTTCACCGAAAGGAGCGCCCTGGCCCCACCATGGGGCTAAGCGGCTCCCATCCCACCCCGAAATGGGTTTGGTGGCTCAGGAGTGGGTTTCAGGCAACCATTCGTTCTTATGCCGGTTGAAAGTCTGGAACGCACTGTGGCGGGAATGTGCAGGCGCGGCTGCGCGGCGGCGTTCAAAGCTCGCGCGGCTAGCGTGCGTAGGCACGTCGGGGGTGGGGCGGGGGACTGGATGTGGGACGTGATTGTGTGAGCTGCGACGCGGACGTTGCAGGCAGGCCCCGGCGGGGGCTCGCACCGCTGCAGCACCGATATCGAGTAACCCTGCATTCCTTGGATGAGGCGGTCACGACGCAGCGGCGGGTGGTTCATGCGCCCAAGCAGCCTGCTCGCAGGGCGCTTCAGCCAACGAATGCGGGTACCAAAAACGAAGCTGGAGTGCATCACAAAACGCCCGTTGACCAGCCCGCTGCACCATAGAAGCCGGTCCTGCCCCTGTGCTCCTGCGTGTCAAAGCAGTTGTCTTGCGGTTACCAACGGTTGCCAAATGACGCGCCACGCCTGCTGACCAGGCGTGCCGCACTGCTATGCAGCCAACACACTGCGTACAAGCGACGCTCCGCAACAGCAAATGTGCGACAAACAGGCCTGCAGCTAGCGCGGGTCACTCCACCGCGCTCACCAGCCGAGCAAAAGTTTCGACACCTTTCAGCGGCTGGGAAACGAGAAAGCCCTGGACCAAGAAGGGGCAGTGGAAGCAACCATCAAGGCTCACGACGACGCAATCGCGCGGCAACTGGCGGGGGCTCGCAAGCGTGGCCTGGAGGGTTGCCGCCCACCTGCAGACCAAAAGCTTGCGCGCGCACGTGGCGGCGGGCATACTCCAACACGAACCCCAAAGAAGAGATCACGGCAAAAAATCGCCCCAGGCGCGCGTCGATCGCGGCGCCTTTCGTACATAAGGCTGCGGGCATTTCGCAAGCCGCCTGCTGGCGCCATGGCGCCCCAGGTCGGCCCAACGCCTCTACATTTCTTGCACGGTTGCGCGGCGGCGCCTTGCCCCTGAAAACACCTCGCACCCTCCAGCAGGAGGGGTGCAGCATGGCGGGTTGCTGCCGTTTCAATACTCCGCAAGGCGCTGGCGCGCGGGCGGCGCGGCCGCTGCCGGGGGCCAGCCTCTATGGGCGGCAGACAGGCATCAATAAGTCAGACCGTGGCCGAAAGCAAATGCGCGTGGCAGGGCCAGGGCAGATGACAGGGTGACGAGGCGGAAGGGCCGCCACACGCCACCCTGCGTCCCCTGGACTGAGGGGCGCCCCCCGGGGCGGGCCTCGCCCGCGGGGCCCCTTGCCCTGCACCGCGACGCACCGGCGTGTGCCGCTGCAAAACGTAGCGGGCGCCAGCCGAAGCAAACGCGCGGCCGCCACCGGCCGGTGGCGCGCCGGCGGGGCTCAGCAGAGGGAGGAGCGCATGGGGTGGGTACAAACGCCTCGTGCTCAGTCAAATCAACGCATTGTATTGTTGTACAAAACCCCCGAGGCTCTTTTGACTCTCCACATCTTGGGTCTCAAGACCCCAGATCTTCTCAGAAATGACTCAGATCTTCTCAGGTGCTCAAACCATGTGCCTCTACCGCGCCTGTACGACAGCGGCGCGCCGTGTACAATGCAAATCAGGCGTTGCTGGGCACGGTGAGTTGTGGGGTGCAGCGCGCCGAGGCGTGACTAGGCTTAGGGGCCAGCTGATCCCCCCATGATGCAATGGCATGCAACCCAATCAAGAGTTTTAAGTGCACTTGTGTGTGTGGTACGCTCGCGCACTTGTGCTCGGCAGCCTGCCGCAATTGCGGCCGACCGACCGCCCGCCCGCCGCCGCTCGCGTGCCGCCCCGCCCATCGCGGGACAAGGAGCGAGCTGACCGCCCACCCTCCGCCCTCTGCCCTTCAACCTGTAACCTCTGCCCTCCACCCTCCTGCCCCTCAAGCCGCCCTCACGCGCCGTCACTGCTCGAAAGGCTCCCCTTGCTGCCGTTGCGCAGCGGCGCGCCCGCGTCCGTCGCCACGCGGCGCGCATACGCGTGGTTGCCGTTGCCGTTGCCGCTAACGCCGGCGACGACGACGCTGCGCTCCTCAGTATCCGAATCCGAGGAGTCAGAATCGGAGTCCAATGATGACGTCACAAACTCCGGCTGCAGCGGCGTCATCACCACCGCCGAGCCGTCGCCGCCGCCGCCGCCGTCCGCGCCGCCGCCGCTCGTGCCGGCGCTGCTCGTGCCGGCGCTAGCTCCAGCAGCAGCGCCGACGCCCGCTGACTCGCCCTGCGCGTCGTGGACGCTGTCCGTCACGCTGAGGAGCGGATTGTTCGGGTCCCTCCTGGCCGCACCGGCCGCGGTCGTGCCGCCGGCGACGACAAGCGGGTCCAGTATGAAGAGCTCCACTTTCTCCCGCCGCGGGCTCAGCCCGCGCCCGCCCACGCCGCGCCCCAGCGCCGCCGTCAGCCCGCGGCCGGCCAGCGCGCCGACGCCGCCGCGGCCGGGGGAGAGGAGGCCGCCGTCGGCGGCGCCGCCGCCTGGGGCGTCGGCGTCGGAGTCCGCGGCGCCGCGCGCCTCGAGGCGCTTCTGGAGGGCCTCGGTGCGCACCTCCAGCGACTGCTGTATGCCGCGCCTGGCAGATTTCGAAAGTGGACGCCAGTGCGGGCGTGGGCAAGGATTTGAATGAGGAGGACTGATTGTCGGTGGATGGGGGCGCGAAGCCAACCTTGGACACTGGACCACAACTCTGGAGGCTGCTTGGGTGTGATATGCACCATGCACCGATGAGGCCGCTGTGCAGTGGGGCCGCAAGGCCCAAGAGCGTATTGCATGCGTGTACAAACGCATACGCACACACACACACACACACACACACACACACATGCACGCACGCACGCACACATACGCACACACACGCACACACATGTGCACACACAAGTGTGAGTGTGAATTTGAACACACATACACACACACACACACACACACACACACACACAGCGCACCACCCGCGCACCTCAGCGTCTCCGCGTCGCCGGCCGAGGAGCCGACCAGATCCGACAGCAGGCGCGTCCCGAGGTTGAGGCCCGCCTCGCTGCCCGTGATGGTGACACTGTCGGCGCCCGCCATCTTTAGGGTGGCCGCCTCCCTGCGGTGCGGCGGGTGGGTCCCGAGCCGGCGGTCAAGGAGGGGTTTAAGCTGGGGTATAATGACACAAAGAAGGGTCAGGCGGGAGTGGGGGAGCTCTGGCGGGGTCGGGGAGGTGTGGGTGGTGGGGGCCAGGGTGCAGGCACGGCCAGGGCGCGAGGCAGGAGGCAAACATGAGGTGGTTCGATTGGTGGCGGTGAGTCAAGGGGAAGCAAGCCCATGCGGGCCTGACACACGCCCGCACCGTCCCCGCAGTACCTCATCGTGGATTGCACGTCCCATCCAGCTGCTCCTCCCCCCCCAAAAAACCTTGATGATGCGCATGTGCGAGCTCACCTGCCGCCCAGGCACCCTGACCCCTACCCACATGACCCTCAAACCTCCTCCCCCTGCCCACACGCCTCCACACACACACACACACACACACACACACACACACACACACACACACACACACACACACACACACACACACACACCTGCACCCGGATGGTCGCGCCGCTGTCCTGCATAAAGTTTCGGACGGTCTGCCCCCGCTGACCGATCACCGCGCCGCACAGCCGCCGCGAAACCGCCAGCTTCACCTGCGCGGGTGTGCAGTGGTTCCCGCCAGATCTCCGTCGGATTGCACCGAGATCAGATTGCATTGGATCTCGTAAAATCATCTCAGATCGAGACGCGGCACAACGGATCAGGTGCCGAGCGGCGAGCCGCCGCGGCGGGATTGGGCCGACAGCGCTGGGGCACGGCGGCGTTTTGCCGAGGGCGCCGCCGCCCCCGGCAGGGCGCAAAAGAAAAAGCAGGTGCCGGCGCGGCGCCGGCGGCGGCGCGGCTTGACGTGGGCGTGGAGCGCACGCGGCGCCGCCCCTCCGCCGTCCCACCCCCTGCCCGCCGTCCCAAGCACACCTGCCCCCCCCCCTTCCAAATGAGACCTCAGAGCTTCCTAAAAACCTCAACCCTCAAGCCCTAAACCCTGAGTCTTTTATATATATTCCACCACGCTGGATGGCCTGCGCAGCCCTGTTCGCCACAGTGCACATCCCCCCCCCCCACACACACAGGGCCCCCGCGCCTGGTCCTCGCCGTTGTGGCCGCCGCCCCTTGCTACAGGGCTGGACGGCTCCCGTGGCAGCCGCTCCAGCAGGAGAAACACAGCTGTCAAAACAGAGTGCAGGGAGCCGGCCAGCAGCAGAACGCGCTCAGACGTGCCTGCGCAGGGACGCGCCGCAGGAGGGGGCTTGAGGGTTGTAGGGTTTAAAATTCAGGGTCCAGGGATCAGGGGTTGAGGCGTGCAGGGCGCTGGCTTTGAGGGGTCAACATTTTGGGGGCACTTTGAGAGAAGGCGGTCAGGACAGGGTAGTGCAGGGAGCCGGCCAGCAGCAGAACACGCTCAGACGTGCCTGGTGGTGATTTGTTTTTTGGGGGGCGTTGGGG
>NW_014010296.1:0-4052 GCF_000611645.1 Monoraphidium neglectum
CCCCTGCCCCTCCGCCGCCGCCCCAACCACCCGCCGCCGCTCGCCCGCCGCCGCTGCCGCCGCCGCTGCCCCAGCCGCCGGCGCCGTGCCCGCCGGCGCCGCCGCGGCCCGCCTGCCTCACCGACTCGCACTCTGACAGCCGCATCACCAGGCTGGCATCCAGCTGGCCCTTCAGGCCGTACTTTGGCGCCCAGATGTTCTCCTCTATGTCCGCCACGCTCGCCACGCAGGCGCGCAGCGCCCTCCCCGCCGCCAGCCCCGCGCCTGGGCCCGCGTCCAGTGGCCCGCCCAGCGCGGCGGCAGCGCCCTCAGCCGTGTTTGGCTGCCGGGCGCCAACGGCCTGCTGCTGCTGCTGCTGCTGCTGCTGCTGCTGCTGCTGCTGCTGCTGCTGCTGCTGCTGCTGCTGCTGCTGCTGCTGAGTCTGGCGGTACTCCTCTGGAGGCGAAGGCATGTAGGAGGCCAGCCAGGCCGCGACCGCCGGCGCCTGCTGACCCAGTGCCGCCGCGGCCGCCTCTTCGGTGAGGCCCACCTCCAGCAGCTTCTCTCCAGCTGCCGCAACCACCTCGTCAATCTGCGGGCGGCGGGCCAGCGCTGTAAACCGAGCAGCAACGGCATGTCCAGGTACCGATACGCCAGGGTGCCGGGGCAAACCTCCGACATCCGACCCGACCCTGGCTGCCATCACACCTTCCTTGGCCACCCCTGGATCACCAACACAGCTGAAGCATCCCAGGGGTTGGCAGGCATACTGCTGAGTGTGATCCGCCCTCGGCCCGTTTTAGTGCATGCCGCCCTGTCTGCTGCGTGCCGCCTTCTTTACTGTGTGCCGCTCTGGATACTGCGTGCCGCCTTCGAGCCTGCCGCGCCGCACCTGCTGCCGCAGCCAGCCGGCGTCGACGCCCTCGTTCCCGCGCGCCCTCGCGGCCACGGCCCGCTGCAGCAGATCGTGGCCCAGCGTGCCCAGCAGCGCCTTGTCCCCGGGGGTGCCGCCGAAGCGCTCCTGCAGCCATGCGCGGCGCGTGCACTGCAGCGCGGCCGCGACGACGGTGCCTGCACGGCGGCGCGAGGGGGCGACAACGAAATCAACGCGCCGCCAACGAGCTGCTCAACACGACAGGAAACACCAACGGCGCGTCTGGTGGATTGATGGAACCACACAGTGTCGGTGTCCTGACTTTGGTCGTTGCAAAGCTGCGTGCATGTTACGGGGGAGCCGCGAGCCCTCGCGAGGGCCGCTGGCGCCCATGCGTTGCGACAATCGCGCGCGAGCGCAGCGCCGGCCGCGAGGCGGCCCACCTGACAGCAGTACATCTGGGTGTGCCACCAGCAGCCCCTGCCCGTGGTCAAAGAAGCAGTGCGCCCCCTCGTCCGCTGGCGGCGCGGCAGCGCCCCAGCCGGCGTCTGCAATTACTCCCGCCGGGCGGGGCGCGCCGCGCCGCATCGGGGCGATGAGGTTGACGGGCGTGCCTGGCGGCAGCGGGGTTTCGCTCCAGGGATGGCCGATGTGGGCGGTGACGACTTCGCCCTGCGGACCAATTGATTCACGATGCGTGTTGTGCGGCCGGCGGGGCGGTGAGTGTGCACGCCTTTCGGCTCTGGCAATCGTGAGTCGCTAGCACAGCCATTGCATCTGAAGGCGGGAGGACATCGTACTATCGTGCGCGCATACACACACCACACACACACACACACACACACACACACACACACACACCGTATAGGGGTTGATGCATCGCGCCACGACCTCGTGGCCGCGGTCCTCAGCCTCCAGCACAACATGATACACCGCCCTGCGGTCCCCCACCAGCCGCGGCGGCTCCTCATGCCGTTGCCGCCGCTGCTGCCGCCGCTGCTGCTGCTGAGCGCTGCCGCCCTGCTCCTGCCCTAACGACACCGGTTGCATCGGGCGCTGCTGGAGCTGCTGCGTGGAGGCGCCCGCAGCCGGCTGGGGCGGCGCGGCGACGCCCTGCGTTGGCAGCGTGTGCAGGGTCGGCGGCGTCGTGGGCACCTGCGTGTCGCACGAGTCGTTCCCTGGAAGCTGCTGCTGCTGCTGCTGCTGCTGCTGCTGCTGCTGCTGCTGCTGCTGCTGTAGCTGCTGGGTGGGGTCCGCAGCTGCCTCCTCAGCCGCGTCCTCCAAGCCGCCCTCCAGATCCATCAAAAAGTCCTCATACTCCTGCAGGGCCGCCGCCACACGGGCAGACCGCCCGGCCGACTGCGGCACAGCGCCCGCAGCCGCCGCCGCCGGCGCGGGCGTCCGCCCACTTGGCGCCTGTTGCCGCCGCTTTGCTGTGGGTGGCGTGGCGGCAACGGCGATGGGGGCAATCTGCTTTGCCTGCTGCTGGTCTCGTTGTTCACTCGCTCTGGGCCCAGGATTGTGCCGGCGGTACTGTGACTGCTGCTCCTGCTGGGACACGCGCTGCTGCCCTCCCTCGTGTTGCTGCCGCTCCTGCTCCTGCTGAGACACGCTTTGCTGTTCCTGGTTCTGCCGCTGTCGCGAGAACCTTGGGGTGGCAAAGCCGCACCCCTCTGCTGCCGCCTCTGCGATTGGCGCCAGCCTGCAACCTCGCAAGTCCACTTGGTGTACGTCCATGTCCGCCTGCCCCGTGTGCTGCTGCTGCTGCTGCTGCTGCGGCTGCTGCTGCTGCTGTGCGTGCTGCTCCTGCTGCTGCGCCTGCTGCTGCGCCTCCTCGTCCGCAAAGCCCGCCGCCTCCTCGACCGCCGCCTCGGCGGCCGCAGCCGCTTCTGCCGCCGCCGCGGCCGCGGCCTCCTCTGGTATTTCCCCCCTGAGCACCTTGCCGCGCACCATAACCTCAACGCGGTCAAGAAGGTCCAGCAGCGCGCGCCGCTTCTGCCCGACCCGCTCCCGCCGCACGGAGCTGCTGCAGCCGCGCAGCGTCGAGGGGCACGCGGCGGCGGCGCGGGCTGTTGGCGGCTTGCTGGCAGTCGCCTTGAGGGCAGCGCTCGCGGAGCAGGGGGCGCCCGCCGGGTGCCTGAACGCCCTGCGATTCGAGCATGTGGGTGGCTTTGACAGGTGCAGCTGTGCGAGCCGCGTCCGCGTATCCATGCTGCCGCTGCATCTGCGGCTGTCCAGTCCATGGGCTTGCCCGTCAACACGGCCACTAGGCAGAGCGCTGAGCGTCATGCGAAGTACCCCACAACCCCCACAAGCCCGGCACCCGCCCCTCCTCACCCAACGCGCTGACGGCCGGCCGGCGTGACGCAGCTGGGGCTCTGCACCACCAACGAGTCCAGCACCCGCTGCAACACGTCGTCGCCCCCAGAGCCGCCAGCATCGCCCTCACCACTGCCGCCACTGCCACGGTCCGGCGGGTGTGGTGAAAGCATCTGCTGCAGCTGGTGTTGCTGCTGCTGCTCCCGCCGCTGCAAATCTTGCTGCTGTTTGCTGCCGCACAGCGAGCCTGTGGCCACGTCTGACGGCGCTGCATCGCTGAGGGCCGCACCTGCGGTCGACGCAGCGCTGCTTCGCCTTGGCGCTGGCGCTCGGGCCGGGCCGACGGACGCGCCCCCGACACTCGCGGCCCGCGCACGCCCCAGCAGCCGCCGCAGGCCGCCTATCCCGCCCCTGCCGCTCCCGCACACCGACGCCTGCTGATTGTTGCCGCTGCCTTCATGCCCCGGCGACGCCGTCCCGCGCCGCGAGCGGCCCGCGCCGGCGCGGCCCTCGGGGCTGCTGCTCGCCTCCTTGGCCCTTGACGACCCACTGCCGCCGTCGCCGGGTGCGCTGCCGCCCTCGCCCGTCGACTGGATCAGAGCGGCCTTTGAAATCAGGGGCGGTGAGGCAGCCCATGTGACGTCTGGGCGCTCCTCCTCGTCCGCCGCCAGCTGAGACAGCAGGGAGTTGTCAAGGCCAGGGGCGCGGCGCGCCGCCGGCGCGCCGGCCGGCCCGCAGCTAGCTGCTTGCATAGCCTCCAGCGCAGTTACCGCCTGCGCATTGGCGCCGACGGCCGCCGCGGGTGCGCCAGGCGTCGCAGCGTCAGCCTGGCCTGGCGGGGCCGCGGGTCGCGCGACCAGCGCAGAGGCGGTGCGGGCGG
>NW_014010296.1:4574-7162 GCF_000611645.1 Monoraphidium neglectum
GTGCGGGCGGCCTTGGCGGCCGCGGCTGCCACCGCCGCGGCCGCTGGATGCAAGACCCCTCCACGTTGCAGCTGCTGCTGCTGTTGCTGCTGCTGCTGCTGTGGTGGCAGCGTGGCAGCCGGCGCCTTGCGTGGTTGCTGCTGGCCGCCAGCCGCGTAGTTGGAGCCGTTGCCGGGCCGGGCCGCACCCTGCGGCAACACTGATTCTCTTAGGTGCGTGGAGACACGTGGCAGCAAAGCCGTGGCGTTGTAGGGGTTGAACCTTGCACGGTTACGTCAAGAACACATGCATTCGGCGTGGCTGTGTGCGCACGCGAACGCTCGTGCATGCAAACCTCACCTGAGCGCGTGGCGGCTGCCCCTGCCCAGCCAAGGTTTGCTGCTGCTTTGCATGCTGCTGCTTGTCGAAAAATTTTGATATGCTCTGGCCAACATTTGGACGCTTGACGCCTGGCGGCTGCTTCTGTTGAGGCGAGCCAGATGCAAGTGATGGCCAGGCTGGGGTCTTGGGCAGGGTGCGGGACAAACGCATGCGCAGGCTTGCCAGCGCACGGCAGATGGACGAGCTTATCTGAAGGTCACCCACCTTGCCCATCGCCGCCGCCTCAAGGATGCCACGTGCTGCACAGCGGCAGTGAGCTCCCCCGCCGCAGCACAAGCAGCAGCCGACCTGCGCCTCCTGGCAGAGGCTGTTGTATCGGTTCCGGGTGCATGAAAGTAATTTATCCTTTTATCAGTTGCGCTTTAGGCCTGTCGGGTCGCGCCAAATTCAAAAGGTGTCAGATCAATGCACAGGACGCCTCGCTGCTATGCCTCTGTGCTGCTCCAAAATAATGTGACTGTGATAACAACCGAGTAGATCGAGCTGCGGGCGGCTCAACAGACCTGTGCAGTCTGCTTGCGCCCAGGTTGGCATGTGGCAGTGTGCATCGGCGGGTGGGTGGCGGGGAGGACACGCATGCTGCTGTATCGATTCGTCAATATCATACCGCTGTGTGATGGTCTGTCAGAAGATACTTGTCAGGAGACATCAGCTTGATTGGCAAACATGTGTAGAGACGAGACTTTGTATTACCGTACCACGAATGCAGCCCGGCAGCAAGCGGCCTGATTCGCGCCCCCGCCTGCCTGTCACGATGCCCGCGCCAATCGGTACAGGGTTCCCGCGCCACGCCGCCCCCGCCGCATCGGACAGGCGCGTTGCCCCGAACCCCAACCAGCAACAGACAGGGAGCGGCCGGGGGGCCGGGCGGCGCCAGGGGGCGGGCGCGTGCGAACTCATTAAAGATCCCTGCACGGTAACAACTAGACTGTCCACGTTGATCGCTCTCCACTTCCGCAATCCTGCACTGCGTGCACACAGGCTAACCATGCAAGTTTTAGTTGCACAAAGGGCAGGGGCCCACAGGTGGAGCATGGTGTGCAATACAATAGCGCCGACGCTGTGGGCGCGGCGGTGCGTGAGCAACAGCTAGCCGTAGCACAGTGTCCAGCGCACCCCCCCTCCCTCCACCAGTGTTGCGCGGGCTGCCGGCTTGCGTGCTCGGGCTTTGTAGGCTTCCTGCACTTGCGAGAGCGAGAAGTATGCAGAGCAATTCATTTGCATCAGCTGACTCTGAACAGCAGCATCACCACGCCGCTTTGCTGCCTGGTGACAGGGCAATCGCGTACGCGCAAAAAGCAGCTGAGCTGCAGCTGGAGCTCACTGCAAGGGAGGATTCTGATTGTTCATTGTGACCAGGTTGTGCGGCCCCACCTCACAAACGGTCACTTTCGTGTGATGAAGCATACCTTTATTTTATTAACCTTGCGATTTGTTCTAGTGGTTGCCTGGATCCTGCCCATTGAGAAGGAAGCCGCCCGACTGCTTCTTTCATTTTCATCGTAAAGGCATTCGATGACTGGTCAATGCCACTTGATTCGATTCACATAAACTTGATTTCACGATTGATAACGCTGCTAATATCGGGGACGCTACGCGACCTCGCGAAAACTCCAAGCTGCGTAAAGACGAGGACTGGGACGCCCCTGACTACTAGGCCCTCCAAACAAGGCCAGGTAGGCTATAAATACATTCTGTATGCGGTTCCTGGCCGGCCGACACAGTGTTCCTCAGCACCGCAGCAAGGGGACGTGCACCAAGCAGCTGAGCGCCATCGCGGCGCCCGCTTGTGCTGGTACCCATACGCAGACTGACGAAGGCCAAGCGGGTGCGTAAACGACCTAACAGGTGCGTTCACACGATATTTTGGGTGTTTGCGTGGATTCAGCAAGGAGAGGTCATTGAGAAATGAGCGTGCTGGCGGCCGTGAGCGTTCGATGCAGGTGGCCAGCAGGCAGCGGCAGCAGCGGCAGCACCAGCGACAATGGCAGCAGCGACAGCGTCACAGCGACAGCCTCGGCAGCAGCAGCGCCAGCCATTATTGCCAGCCCGCCGTACGGTGTGCGAGGCCTCAAGCAATTGAGCTTGCTCTTTGTGCAGCCTCACAAGCCCTATGGGTGCAGTTTGGTGACCGCACGCAGCGCTAAGGGGTCTGTAGATTACCGGCGCGGGAGCAGCCTGTGAACACGCCGTATCGGCCAGCCAGT
>NW_014010295.1:0-6638 GCF_000611645.1 Monoraphidium neglectum
GGCGGGGGGAGGGGGTGTTTCTCGGGGGTGCGGTGTCGTGATCGCTTCATTTGTGTGGCAGAGGTGGGATGGGAGGCAGTGAGGCTGGTGGTCAGGGGCGTGGGAGGGAGGGGCGCACAAGAATGGGACGCGTTCGTATTGTGCATGTGTGTGTTTGCGTGTGAGGGTGTGTGCAGGCGCGCAGGCGCTCAGGTATGCATGGATCTTCGCTGGTTGGAGGGGTGTGTGCGTGCACACGCGCGTGCTTGGCTTTGCAGCAGCACCCAGATGGACGTACGCCTCCCAACGCATGCTTGCTTGCAAAAGGCGCGGCGCCAGTCGCACCGGCCTTGGGTCCGGCAAGCAGGCAGCGCCTTGAACCGTCGAACCACCAGATTTTGACACCCCCTGCCCACCCCCCACTGTGCCCCCCCTGGTGCTGCCGGAAACTCTCTCTGCCCTGCAAACCAGGCGGCCCCTCGGTGGCGTGCAGCACAGCCACCGCCGTGCTCTGGGACGCCGCCTGGGCCGGCAAGGAGGACCCCTCGGGCCGCGCGGTGGCCGGCGTGCACGACAGCGCGTATGGCGGCGACGCGGCGGCCGGCGCCACCGCCTGAAGCAGCCACTGAGCCGCGCTTTGCAGAGGCACGGCGGTCATCACTGCCCTCAAATCCACACAAACTGGGGTGTCGTCGCGACATGCGGCTCGATCGTACGTGCATTGGAGCGCGACCGGGCGCCCCACCGCGTGGCTGCGTGTTGGCGCGGGCAACGGGCGGCGCCCGCACCGTGTGTTGTTGTTCGTCGTGCCTCGGGCCTGCCCAGCGGCGGGCGCAGGCGCCACATTTGCGCGGCAAGGGCTGCCGCGCGCCAGCACCACGCCGCATCTTGTTTGATCTGGCGGGGGCCTGCCCCGCTGTCGCTGCCTTTTGATCGTAGCTGTGCATTCAGGGCGGCGTGCGGCTGTTATTGTAATAAAACCTGTGCTGATCTGATGGCTGGGGTGACTCGTTGGGGCAGGCAGCATTGGATTACTCAGAGGCCCGCGAGGTTGACAGGCGTGTTCAGGAATAATTCACTTGATGATCCAGCAAAGGGGGCGTATGATGCAACACCATCTTCAGGCATAGATTGCTGATGTCGTCAGCACATTGCGCTGTACAAGGGGCAAGTATACTCAGTACAACCGCCACATGCGCTACAGCTGCGCGCCATTGTGCTATCACTGCGCATTCACTGTGCGCAAGAGGCGGGCACCAGATTTCCTTGTGATTCGCTTTCAGTGCAGTCCATGGCTGTGGTGCTGTGACGTCCTGCAACAAGTCTGGCGGCCTGCCGCCTGGACCTATCGAGGGCATTTCGTTTCAAAGCAGAATCACAGTGAAGTCTGATTGAGACGTTGTTGGGCGGTTGTTCAGGTTTGCTGAGGTGTCGCCCAGGTGTTGATGATGTGTTGCCCCAGCCTCCACACGTCGGTCATTGAGTGCTAGGCAAAAGTCCAAGGCCGATCCAAAAGCGATGCGGTCAACATCATCGTGCTGTTTGCTAGATTGCTGTGGCTCGCTCTGGAACGTGCGGCCCTATGTGACCAACCTGGGGCCCCAAGGGGGTGTGGGATTCAAAGCATGCAGCCACGCAGGCAAGCTCCCTGCTCTGGCGCACGCTTGCTCCTTGCCGGGTTGGCCCAGGGTGGGCGACTCCAGCCCAGAATGGGCCGACCAGCCCGTTGCAAAACTGCAAAACGACGCGTTTTTGCACCCCGTGCCTGGTGCTGCAGGCCTTGCCAGCGCGTGGATGGCACCACGCCACCACACACTTATCTCCCTCACGGCTGCAGCCCAAGAGGCCCCGCCCCCAAGGACGCCAGCAGTGCGTTTGCCTCTGACTCATTTCGGATGACGTGGACACGTTCAAAGCCCTCCTGGGTGCTGGGCGGCTGCGGCAGGCGGCGGTGGTTGATGAGAGGGAGGGGGCGAGAGAGCGAGCGGGCTAGGGTAAAGTGTCGAGCTTGCTTTGGACGTGCGCCCGATGTCATTCGGCGGCGCGCCGTGCCGGCGCTGCATTACAGCCTCGCCGCGCGGCAGGAGTTCTGTGCTTACTCCATGCCTGAGGCATGCAGTTAACCGGCCGCACCTGCAGCTGCTCCGCGAAGCTGTCGACAGCGCGCGCGCCCCTGCCCTGGGGGATGGTCGGGTGATCGGTGCGTGCGGCCACGCGCCGCTTGCACGCGTCTGCCGCGACGTCAAAGAAAACGGCCACCACGCCTGGCGTCAAAAACGAGGGTGTTGGGGCGCACTGTGACCGGACACAGGGTACTGGATACACAGGAACATTGATCCAAGCCTGGGGAGCAACCAAGCCTGAGGCGCTGCCCCAAGTGGTGCTGTGCCAGCGCAGGGATTCAGGACGACCCCACGCAGCGGCGTCCCAACCCCATGAGCCCGTGTTGACGTGCCGACCAAGCCCTGCCCTGCATTTGCCCCGCCCACCCTTGTCGCGCTTCCCGATGAGGCCCAGGTCCAACCAGCGCCGGCGGTCCGCCGCTGTCGCGTTGCACCTGCGGGTGTCAACATGAGCAGACATATGCGTGAATTTCAGCACCGTTTCAGCTGGGACGGGCGGAAGGACCCAAACTAAACCTGTGAGCTGCACGTGAGGCTTTCGCACGCGTGCACGCAACTGTGATGTGCATTCATGCAAATCCGCCCTTCAAAGCAGGTTTCCGCATGCCACAGCAGCAGTCGCGCCACTGGGGCCGGCAGTCCCAGCTGGGCCCCACCTGTCAAGGATGACGTGGCGCCCGACATCTGGCCCGCGCAGCATCGCGATGCCAAACGCCGACTCAGCCGCAGCCCGGCCCCCGCAGTCGTCCTGGCACACGTGGCTCCAGCCGCCTGCGGCGGCCAGGGCCCGCGCAAAGGTGCTCTTGCCGCTGCCAGGCAGGCCTACCAGCATGATGAGCCGGGGAAGCCTGATCACACCACCACCGGGGCGCGCGCCACCGCTGCCGCCAACGCCGCGGATGCCCTTACGTGCCCCGCGCCTGCCGCGGCCATGGCCGCGGCTTGTAGCCTGAGTTGGAGCCGCGGCGGCCGGCCCTGACGCCACCAACGGGCCAGCCGCGTCGGGCTGCTGGTGCTGTTCCTGTGACGTGGTGCTGGCGCCGTCAGCGAGAGCCCCCTCACGCGTCTCAGGCTCAGCAAGAGCCCCAATCGAAGCTGATGCCGGCTGCCTCTGGACGACGCGCGCCGCTTTCCACGTGCGGCGCCATGTGCCGTCCGTCTGCACGTGCCCGGCCCGCACATACTTGGCAACACTGCGCGGGAACAGGGCGCCAGGGATGGCGGCGGCGGTTCGCACGACAAAGCCTTCTTTTGGCGTGGCGCCGGTGGAGTCTGCAGCGCTGGGCTCTGCCATTGAGGCGGAGAGGCTGGCTGCGAGCTCTTCCAGGCTGCGGAAAACACCTGCAAGGCGGGGCGTGTTTTTGAGGTTTCCGAGGTTGTAAAGCCGTTGCCATGGGGTTCTCAGCGTGTGGTGCGTGGGTTGTCACACCGTCGCAATTGCATGAGGGGCCCTGCTTGGAAGGATGCTTGCCGGGCAGCCCCAGCCTGCCCATCTGTCATGCAGCACGGCTGGTGCGCATATGAGATTAGCACGCTGCGGGGGGGCGTTTCAAAAACGACAGCGCACCTCTGGCGACGACAGGCGCCGTGTGCAGTCCCAAGCGCTGGGCCCAGCCCTCCACGTCGTCCCAGGACAGCCACACCTGTCGTGCATTGTGGGATTGTGCTTGAACCTCTCAGAACAAGGGCTCTGGAACCGTGAAACCCATCCCATTCAGGTGCACCCTGCAAGGGCTCACATGATCTAATGTTAGACTCTGATTTTGGAGAAGGGGCAAGCGCACGTGCCTGGATGTGCCATGTCCAAGCAAAAACAGTGGTGTAGGAGAGCTCAGGCCGCCGCGGCCCATCTGTAAATGGGCGGCCCACCTGAGTAGAGGTGTCCCAGATAGCAAACAAGAAGAAGCGGGCTGGCAGCTCCCGGTAAGCAATGGAGTGGACCGCGCTCATGTTCTCACCTGTGAGTGGGGTGAGTGGAGTTGTGGCTGAGTGAAGTGCAAGAAAAGCTCAGAATCGGGAGTGCACCAAACGGAGAATGCAGGTGATGGCGGCCGTATCAGACTATTACACTCCTGGCGCGCACCAACAAGAACAGGCCGCCGCGGTTGAGACAAGTGGAGCAATCATGAGGCCCTTGTGTACATCGCAACAGGGATGTATGCCCAGTTTATTCTTGCGGTATCCCTGGGCTCACCGAACAGCGCGTGGTGTGGCGGGACGTCCGCCAGCTGCGCAGCTGCAAGGACCTTGATGGGGCCAAAGGAGGGGTGGGTCGCGGGGTGCTTGTGGGTGCGCGCGTAGACGGCGCCCTGGTGGATGCAGCAGTTGCCGCCGTCCAGCTTCTCCGTCACCACCACCTGGCGGTTGTGTGAATTGGTTGTGTGTGTGTTTGGTGCCTCTGGACCCAACGACCGCTGCCCAAGGCACGCACCCAAGCACTCTGTTCGTGTGCGCGTTTGCCCTGACGCCAGCAAACATTTGGGTGGGAGTCAACAACACGACATGTTTTCGCAAACGCAGCCGGCCGCTTGTCTTGCCTACCCAGGCCTGCAACTAAACCCTGCGGTGCAGGCAGCCGCACCCCGCGCCTGGGCCCCTCACCTCAACATTCAACAGATCAGAGCAGCCGGCCGCGTCCAGCTGGGTGTCATCTGCCGCCACCTGGGGGCTGGACGGGAGGTGCGGCGTGGAAGGGTAGCCGCCAGCTGGCAGGCCCGGCCGCCTGTCGTCTGAGGCGGGCGTTGCGTTGCTGCCACTACATTCGGCGCGCTGCCTGCTGCTGTCTGCTGCTGATGCTGCTGCTGACCCCGCTGCTGTCACTGCCACTGCGGCTGCTGCTGCTGCGTTTGTGGGTGATTGAGGCCTATGCATCGCTTGCGGCTCCACTGCCGTGCCTGCGCCCTCTGCCCGCCCCTCCTCCTCGTCCACCCCGACGGCCGTCTGCTGGTGCCGCCACCATAGAGTCTTGCTGTAGGTCCCAACAAAGCGCTCCTGCTGATCCGTTTCGATGCTGCCTGGCCGCATCTCCCGCAGCAGCCGCACCGCCACCTTCGCCGCCATCGCTGGAGGCTGAGGCGCCCATCCACTGTCGTCGCGCACGCAGGGCTGCTGGCTGGGCGGGGGCAGCGGCGGCTCGAGGCCCCATCTGTTGAGGGTACGTGTGCAATGACAGTGGTGACAGGATGCCGGGGGCCGACCGGCACTCACGCGTGCCACCACTGTATAATACATTTCAAGTATGGGGCGCCACATATATTCAGAAGCACACCTTGTGCAGCGAGACCCGCACCTGCAAATGCGCCATCATTCGCGCGGTGTCTGCTGGCATGAAGCTGCCGGTCTCCGGCCGAGCTTGCTTGCACACGGGATACATTTGGCCGCACCCCCCCGGCAACCTGCACCGCACAACCCTGAACCCCGCGCCTCACTTGCAAAGGTAGCACGCCAGCGCCGTCCCCGCGCGCCCCTTGCCGCCACCGCAGTGCACCAGCACGCCGCGGCCCCGGCCACCGCCGCCGGCACCGTGGCCGCCATGCTGACTGTGCCAGTGTGTCTCGATTGCAGCCAGCAGAGAGTCCATCTGCCCCTCACTGGGCGGCTCGTAGTTTCTGACGGGGATGAACAGGTTGAACACGGCGCCGCAGCCGGCGCGCGCCGGCCCGCCTTGGAACCAGGCGGGGGGCAGTGGCTCCTCCTCTGTCAGGGTGATGACGAGGCCGATCCCCAGGGCAGCCAGGGCATGTATCTGCCGGCCGGAGTGTTTGGAGGGTATCGCAGTTGTTGTGGAACTGTTTTTGTGTCATGCCACTTGGCACGCAACAGATCTGCAGCAGATGATTAGTCAACTGCGAGGCTGGTCTGGCAGGCCCTCCATTTAAGTGCCAGCCGCAGCTGCATCATGCACTACTGCTTGCTCCAAACGAAGACTGCGAGCCCTGAACCCCTTACGTGCTCTGGTCTCTTGGGAGTGCTGCTAGCCATGAGCACGCCGGGCACCAGCCAGGACGTGTTGCGCATCAGCGTCACGTCAGCACAACCGCCGCCTGCCCCTGCACTGCTCGCGGTTGCATGGCCCGGCGCTGCTCCCCCTGCCAGCAGGGCGGCAGGCACCGCCACAGCAGGCACCACAGCACGGCAGCGGGGGTTGAGCACCACACAAGGCGGGGGGAAGCAGGAAGTTGAAGGCACAGCGCCGTTTGCTGCCGCCGCCGCGTCGCTCTCCAACCCCGTCTCACAGGCTGAAAACGCGGGCAGCTGAACGACGGGCTGGTATTTCGGCGTCCCGCACTTCTTAGCAGCCGCTGCCTGCCCCTTGGCCAGCTGACTCTGCGGCTCCAGAGCGGCCACCAGCACCCTGAAGTTGTGTGGTGCGAGGGACTTCAAAGGTGAAGTGTGCAGCGAGGACAGGCCAGGTCATGTTGAGCACCCTATACATGATCGCATGAAAGTGAGCCAGGTGTGCCAACAGCATGATGCACTGCAGGCTGCCAAACCGTACATGCCCCGCCTTGCTCGGCCCCATCCTCTCCCCCCACC
>NW_014010294.1:0-6638 GCF_000611645.1 Monoraphidium neglectum
GCGCCGCGCGGCCGCCCCTGCGCGGCGCGAGCGGCGGCGCGCAGGTCCTGCGCGGCGGCGGCGCGCGCGGCGCCAAGCTGCGGGAGCGGCGCGGCGGCGTCAGCAGCAGCTTCCAAGACCTGCAGGGCCAACTGACAACCGACGCGGCTGCCCTCGGCCTCGTCAGCACGCGGGTGAGCGCCCCCGCCCGCGCCGAGGCGGGCCGGCCAGCGGAAGGTGGGCGGTTCTTTGTTCTTCTCTTCTACTGTTGCACTGTCTACTATTGCACCGCCGCGCGGCGCGCGCGCGCGCCTGGCGGCGCCCCTCCGCGCGGCAGGGTCCGTGCCCGTCGCCCGCCGCGACGCGCCCTCTTGCGTGCGCGCCCCTCCCGCCGCCGCGTGCCCGCAGGCTGCGGGGTTGAAGCACATCGGGTTTGGGCCGTTCAAGCGCGAAAACCAGGACGAGTTTTTTATCCAGGTGGGGGCCCCCACAGGCGCGCGCGGCCCTCCCTCCTGGTCGGGGCCGCAGGGCTGCAAGCGGCGCGCAGCCTGGCCTGGGAGGGCCGTGGCGCAAGCCGGCACGGCTTGCGCGCATGGCGCTGCGGGCTTGAGGGGTGACGATCAAGGTGCAGGCCCCCACGCACACGTACCACACAAGTACACATGTACACACACGCGTCTCCATACACACACAGATTCACAGATACACACGCATATGAACGCACACACACACACACACGCACTCACGCACCCCTCCCCCCAAAACCAGGTCGGTCACCACGGCAACCAGGCCGGAGCCAACCTGTTCTGCGTGTTTGACGGCCACGGCTCCCACGGCAAGGACGCGGCCACCTACTCGCGCCAGGTGCTGCCCGCGCTGCTGGACATAGAGCTGAAGAAGTTCTTCGCGGTGAGAAGTCCTGGACTGCCGGCGGGAGCGGCCTGGATAGGGCCCGGCGGTGGGGCGGCAAGGGGAGGGTGGGGCGGCAAGGGGAGGAATTGGAGGGACAGGGGCCAGAAGTCCCCGGGCCGCCTGCAGCACAGGGAGCGGTCGCTTGGCGGCTGCCGCACGGGTTCATCCCATGCCGTGGCGCCGCCGACGCGCGCCGTGGCGTTCGCGCCCCACGCCCGCGCTCCCCCGCAGCGCAACTCCTCGGCGTCGGATCCCCACGCGGCCGAGTCGCTGAAGGGGGCGGTGGAAGTGCTCCTTGGGGAGGTGTTCAGCGAGACGGAGAAGAGCCTCACACGGGTGGGGCCCAGGGTTTAGCAGTCCAGGGCCTGGGGTTTAGGGTTGTAGGGGTGCATTAGGGACAGGGGGGGGCTGGCGGCGGCTGGAGGTCGGGTGGACGCTAGGGACGGGCGGCAGAGGGCGCCGCGCGCGGGAGCGGGCGGGGGCGCCTGCTCGCGAGCGCGGCGCGGCCCCGCTGCCGTGCGGCCGGGGCCGGTGGCCGGCGCCGCGGCAACCGCTCCCCGTCAGCCGGCCAGAGGCTCGCGCGCGCGCGCGGATCCGCGCGCCCCGCGCCCGCCAACCCGCGACCCCACCCCCCCTTTTGCGTGCGGCGCGGCGCTCGCAGGCGGGGGTCAACCTGGCCAACAGCGGGACCACCGCATCGGTGGTTTACCAGCTCGGCAACCGCCTGTGGACGGCGTCCGCCGGCGACAGCCGGGTCATCCTCTGCCAGCGCGCCCCCGCCGGGCCCGGCCACCGCGCCAGCTGGCGCCCGCAGCCGCTTACGATCGACCACCGGCCGCGCCGCCTGTCGGAGCGCGCGCGCGTCGAGGCGGCGGGCGCGCGGGTGCAGCCGAAGCGGCTGGCCAGCGGGCGGCTGGTGGGGGAGCCGAGGCTTTGGCTGCAGGAGGCGTCGTCGCCGGGGCTGCTGCTGTCCAGATCGCTTGGCGATCTGATGGCGGCGACGGTCGGCTGCACCTCGGACCCCGAGATCACTTACGCGACGCTTCAGCCTGGCCGCGACCAGTTTGTGGTCATGGCGACGGACGGAGTCTGGGACGTCCTCACCAACGAGCAGGCGAGATGGGGGGCCGCGGCCTGTGGCGTCTGGCCAGGGTGTCGTGTACGTCTCATGCGGGTTGCCAGCTGTCAGGTGTGTGCGTGCGCGCGTGCGTGGTGTACACACACACACACACACACACACTCACTCACTGCCTCACTCACTCACTGCCTCACTCGCTCACTCACTCACTTGCTCATTCACTCACTCATTCACTCACACGCTCCCCCCCCAGGTCTGCGACATCGTCACAGAGTCACCCGACCCCCACATCGCCTGCCGCCGCGTGCTGGACGCCGCCCTGTTCGAGTGGGAGGAGCGGATGAGCGCCGACAACATAACCGTGCTGGTCGTGGAGTTTGACTGGGGAGACCTCGACCGCAGCACAGAGGATGATCTTGACCCCCGCGCCGCCCTCTCCGCGGGCGCGGCGGCGGCGGCGGCGGGCGGGGGCTAGGGCCGGCGGGGCCGCCTGTATTTGGGGGCCTGCCCCGGGGGCGCGATGGCCGGCGGTAGCGAGGGGTTGCTGCCGGCGTTGGCGTTGGCGGGGGAGCACACAGCGGGCTGCTGCCCCTCGTGCGGCGGGCATGTGTGGAACGCGTGTCGCCCGCGCGTGGCTATGGACGCCAAAGATCTGTGCTTGCGGTGGCCCAGGTCGTCGTTTCCACTTCAATTCCCATCAAAAACGATGCTTCGGGGCTCTGTCAATAATCCACACACGCGCACGCATGCGGACACACACACACACACACTCGAATGATTTTATATTTCTCAGCTCGTTTGATTTCAAGGCTCCCGCAGCCGCCGCAACCTGTGGCGGCAGGCGCGCAGGGGCCGGGCACGCCGCGTGCCGTCGTCGGCGCAGGTTGCGCCCCGGCCTCTCGCGGTCGTCGTGACGTCACGCCATGTCATCGCATGCGGTTCGCGCAACGCCCCTCGCAAAGTGCCCCAAAACCGGCCCGAAATCCCCCATACGCGCCGCAGGCGCCGGCGCATGGGCCTGGTGAACCGTATTGAAAGCCGACACGGGGTCATAAATGGGCGCAATCCTGCGAGCGGAGCCGCACCGCTCCAGGGGGGCCCTATCTCAAAGGTGCCCTGCGCACAGCCGATGGCAAAGCCTTGACCGCATTCGAGCGGTGCCGGACGGAGCGAGCGAACACATGTGGCGGCGTCGCGCGCGCAGGCCCGCACCACGCGCAGCTGCGCGACTGTGGCGTTTGTTTGAGCCGGGGCGGTCCTGGGCTGCGCGGCGGGCCGCGGCACGGAGCCTCCTGCTCGGGACCGGGCAGGCTGAATTGTCCTGATTTCTGCAAAACACTGCTTTCTGACCCCGGCCACTGCTGCTCGTGCCTGGAGCGCCGGCACCCGTCCCTCGCGCCGACGCCTTTCTCGCAGGGCGCCCCCACGCCGGGGGCGGGCACCTCGAGCCGCGCGCGCCATCCCCCGGCGCGGCCCCTCGCGGCTGTTTTAAACCCCTACGTGCAGCGCCCGGCCCTCGCCCTCGCGAACGCGCACGTGCCATGAGCGCGGGCCATCTCCCAAACCCACTTTCAAACGCATGGCTTTTGCCCCCGGGGGCGCCCAGGCCGTCCACCGGCAGAGGCCCGCCTCTGCCAGGCGTCGCGCGGTCAGGGCCTTTTGGGCCGTGCCACAAGCAGCGTTGGGCTGCTGGCTGTGGGCTGTGTCGCTGCCCTTCGACTTCCTGCATGCAGGTGGGGCGCCGCCAAAGCACTGTAGGTGCACTGTCAATGCCGGTCCTTGCCGACTGATTGCGCCGGGCGTGCTGCTGGGGTTGTCTTTGTACCTTTTATGACGAGCGCATTCCTTCTTTTGCGGAAGGTACTTGGGAACCACTTGCCGGTAATTTCCTCCTTGTGTTTTGGATTACTTCTGGGATTGTAACACGCAAACACGTTCACACAAGCGCACACACACACACACACACACACACACACACACACACACACACACACACACACACAAACACACACGCGCGCGCGCGTACAAACTCACATCACACAAACGCACATTCACACAATCACACATAATGCACACAAATATACACGCGCATGCACACGTCGGGTGCATGCACACAGTCACGCGTACGCATACACATGCGCGCGTGCGCGCTTGTTGCGCGCTTCAGCCTTAGGCCTGGAGTGCCGTGCATAGACAGACAGCAACACGCAGCCTGGCAAAGGAATGTAGGCTCCGTTGTGCGCCAAACTCAGTAACACGCCTGAGCCCGGGCGCGGGGGGGCCAGCTTGCGGCAGCTCAACGGCCCCCTCTCGAGGCGCTCCTTGCATCCAGGGCAGCGGCGCCCCTCGCACCCCCACTAGCGCCCCCACTGCCCCTGCTGACGGGTCGCTCCTTTGGGCAGCTGGAATGCAGCTGGCTGACTAGACCCTTGATACCGCAGGCCTCCCCGCCCACTGCTGCCGGGGCCACCCACCTTGTGCCGGTGCCCCACGCGCCTCTCTGTTGCCCCGCCTGCTGCTGAAACTCGCGCCGTCCGGCGGCGCTTCCGGGCGGCCCGGACGCGTGGGGCGCGGCGGGTGGGGCGGCGGCGGCGCCTGCCGCACCCTCCGGGCAATACGCCTCAAGGGCCAGCAGCAGCGACTCGACCTCCTCCCCACTGCAATCCTCGGGCACGGCTGCGGGCAGGGCGCCCCAGGCGGCCGGCGGTGCTGCCGGCTGCGCAGCACACGGGCCGGGGACCTCCCGACCAGCAGCGGAGGTCCCGAAGGGCTGCCAGCCGCCGCAGCCTGTTGCAGGTGGTCCGGCGGGCAGTGTGAAGGAGCGAGAGCAGGGCAGACCCTGCCAAGAGTGCTGCTGCTGGTGCTGGTGCTGGTGCTGGTGCTGGTGCTGGTGCTGCTGCTGGTGCTGCTGCTGCTGCTGCTGCTGCTGCTGCTGCTGCTGCTGCTGCTGCTGCTGCTGCTGCTGCAGCCTCTGCTGCTGCTGCTGCTGCTGCTGCAGCCTCTTCAGCCGCCGCGCCAGCTGGCGCTTCTCCCCGGCCATCGCGCGAAGCAGCTGCGCCGTCATGCCCTCCCCCCTCGCGGCGCCCCTCGGGCTGCCGCAGCTGCTGCTGCGCACGCTGCCCGGCCCGCAGCCGCCGCTGCCGCCGTGCCCTGAAGACACCAGGGAAGACCGGGGCGAGTCGGGCAGCAGCGACAGCAGATGCTGCAGCTGCTGCTGCTCCCGCGCGGCGGCCGACGCCGACGCGTTGGCCAGGCTCTGCTCCAACAGCATCAGCTCTGCTGAAGCGTCCGCACCCTCACACACGGCCGGACCAGGGATGGGCCGCCCCGCCGCCGCCCCCACGCCCGCAGTGCCATCCCTTGCCGCTGTCACGCCGCCGCCGCCGCCCTCGTCTCGGGATGGGAGGAATGCGGCACGCAGCTGCGCCAGGCGCCCCGCGACGGCGGCCCCCGCGGCGCACTCCAGCCGCCCGCACGCGGCCGCGGACGCGTCCAGCTGCCCCCGCAGCCCTCGCGCCTCCTCTGCCGCCGCCTCCGCCTCCGCGCGCGCCCCCGACGCCGCCTCGCGCTCCGCCTGACACTCGCTTCGCAGCGCCTCCGCCTCCGCCTCCGCCGCGCCTGCCGCCGCGTCCCGCCCCGCCCGCTCCTCTTCCGCCCGGGCCTCGCCGTCTGCCAGCAGCTCCGCCGCGCGCCTGGCCTCGGCACGGGCGCGCTCGGCGGCAGCGGACGCCTCCGCGGCCTCCCGGCGGCTGCCGAGAAGCTGCCGCTCACGCAGCTCCACAGAGGCGTGGAGGCGCCGTTTCTCCGCTTGGGCGGCGGCCAGCTTCTGCTCGAGGGCCGCCAGCTGGCACTCCGCCGCCGAGGCCTGCAGCCTGGCGTTCGTTTGGGTCAGGGGTATTACGGTTCACCGACGCACAGGCACGCACCCCACAGGCGCAAGCGCCCCCCCATTGGGAGGGAGGAGACGAGGGGTGCGAAGACCACACCACGGCCCCGCAAGCGCCGCCGCCGCTGCCGCCCATGCAACCGCTCCCGTTTGCTGGAGCCAGATTGTGTTGTTGTTTCAACTCAACCCCGCGGCAGACAGGCCCCAGTGGCTCTCGAGGGGTACGTAGATGAACTGCATCCATCAGTGAATCAGAGCGCCGGCCCCTTCACAGACACACACACACACACAAACACACACACACACACACACACACACACGCACACACACACACGTATGCACGCACGTATGCACAACACAGGACAACCCCACCTGACCTCCTCCAGGTCACGCTGCAGCCCCGCGACGTCCGCCGCCCCCACAACCCCCTCCTGCTGCCACGCCCGCCGCGCCGCCTCCGCCCCTGCCTGCGCCAGGGCCAGCGCCCGCCGCACCTCCCCCGCGCACGCCTCAACCTGACCCCGCAGCTCCCCCGCGCCGCCCAGAACCTCGGCCCGCGCGGCGGCGAGGCTCCGCATCAGGTCCTCTTTTGTCGCCGCCACGAGATCTGTGGCGAGCAGCTGCCCGACAGCTTCCTGGACAGCACCCAGATCTCCCGCCTGCCGCGCCGCTAGGGCTTCCACCTCGGCCCTCGTTTCCCGCAGGGCCGCGGCTGCGGCGGCGCGCACGGCCTGCAGCGCCGCCCTGTGCCGCCCCTCCGCCTCCTGGAGCTGCGCCGACAGC
>NW_014010293.1:0-2820 GCF_000611645.1 Monoraphidium neglectum
CCCCAAAGGACCCGCCCTACGATGCCGGCAGCTTTGCGGAAGGTGTCACCTACGACGCCACCCCCAAGGCCGGCGCGGCCAGGGGCTGTGCTAAGCTTGCACGCCGCGCCTGGCGGGCCGTCGAGGACATGGGGGCCACGGAGGACGGCCGGGCGGACCTGAAAACAGCGCTGCGGCTGTGCGAGTGAGGGGCGCGGGCCGCGAGAAGGAAAGCGCGGGGGGGGGGGGGGCAGTGCATGGAGGACGCCTTTGTGTGTGTGTGTGTGTGTTTGTGTGCGCGCGCGTGTGCGTTTAGAAACCGCATGGGATCCGCCAGAGAGCAGTGCGCCGTAGGTGGTGGTGCCGGTGCGTGATATCTCTGCACAACACGCGGGTGCACGTGCGCACATGGGCGTGTGCGCAAGCAAGCACGCGCCCGCACACGCGTGAGCGCACACACATAACACGCACACACACACACACACACACACACACACACACACACACACATGCACACACGCACGCACGAACACACCCGCGCTCGTTTGCCCACATCTGTGCACACACCCATGCACCCATGCCTCCCTACGCCTGTTGCCCCCCCCTCAGCTCCGTGGCCCTGGATGGCGCTGATGACGTGGACGAGCTCAGGGACTGGCTGGGGTCAGCCTTTGATTACATGGCGATGGGCAAGTGAGCTGTGCCCGCTTCAGTGCTTGCTCGCAGCTGGGACGAGGTGCACCGGCCGACAAGCAACCTGCGGGTCGGCTGGCAGTGCGGGAGCATCCAGCCTTTTGCAGCTGACAGGCTGTGTGCACACAGCAGCAGCTGAACGGCCGTCCCTTTCGCTTCCACTCGACCAAGCCGCAACGACGCCCGCCCTGCGCTTGCTCTTGCAGCTTCCCCTACCCCAGCGGCTACATGCTCAACGGCAACGGCGAGCTGCCCGCCTTCCCCATGCGCGTCGCGTGCGAGGCGCTCGTCGGGCCGCCGCCCAGCGGAGCAAACGGCGGCGACTTAGAGCTGCTGTCAGGTGGGCAGCGAGTGCTGCGCCGGGGCCTCGTCGTTGGGGGCACACAGCCCGGTTGAGCAGCCGGCACGCCGCGCCCTCGCGGAAACGCCCAGCGCAGCGACGTGTGCTGAGACCTAATCACCACACGTAATTTTCCCTCATCTCTGAAATTCCTGTACTCTGCTGAGGGTGCCTGCGATCGTGTCCTGCTGACATGCCCTACTATAACAACCCCGCCCCCCCAAAACGAAGAGCAACCAGCCGCGCCCCCCCCCCCACCAACAACAACCCTACCCGGCCGCAGCCCTGGCTGACGCCGTGGGTGTATTCTACAACTACACAAAGGAGCTCGAGTGCTTCGACCCCGGGTTCGGCCCCAACCCGGAGACCGACGAGGACGGGAACTTCTGGGACTATCAGTGGTGGGGGCGCGGCGCCTGAGGGGGCTGATCGCACTGGCTTTTGCCGTGCCCTTCCTCTCGGTGCCACCGCCACGGCACCAGGTCGCCACGGAGCCGTGTAGCTCGCCCGCAGCCGCGGGTCGGGCCCGGGGGAGCTGCGGTATCTGGGGCGAGCGCCGCAGGCATACCGGGTGCTGCCGCGGCAGGGGGCGGGCCCAGCCCCCGCTCGCCCACCATCAAGCCCTCTCCCGCGCCGCCCAGCCGCCCGACGGCGCCGGGCGCCTCCCCACGCCCCCTCACCACCATCCACTCGTCACATGTCCGGTGCCGCCGCCGCCGCAGGTGCACGGAAATGCTCATGCCCGCCTCCAAGGACGGCCGTGAGCAGCCCGCGGCCCCACCCCGTTTTGCTTGAGCTGCCGTCCCTCCCAGATCTCATTTGGGGCTGCCTGCCTGCCAACCCCGCTGTGCGCCCTCGTTTTGGCCATGCGGGCATCAGAATCCCCCACCTAGCTGCGGCTGGCCTTGCGTCGCGACGCCGCAGCCTCATCACACAAACATCCATCAGGCCGCTTGCCTCTCAACACGCCTGCTCTTCACCACCTCTTCCCTCTTACAGGCAAAGACATGTTCTGGCCGGACCCCTTCAACCTCACTGCCGCCATTGAGAACTGCAACGAGACCTGGGGGGTGCGGCCGAGCAAGTTGAAAGCCACCATCGAGTGGGGCGGGCGGCGCATCGAGGCGGCCTCGAACATTGTGGTGCGTGCGCTGCCGCTTGGGGGGGGGGGGTGTCTGTGAAAAGAGAAGGGAGGGCAGGACGGGCGGGATGGAGGCTGGAGGCGCAGCCGTGCTGGCCGCCGGGCAGGGGCGCTCGGGCTGCGTTATTTCGCTGGCTGCCGGTTGGGGCTGGCTGTGTGTGCGCTCGGACGTGCTGCGCGCTGCCTGCGGATTCGCATCCAGTTGTGGCGGCGCCAGGGCGTGGCGCACGCCCCACCCCCACAAGAGCCGCCCGGGCTCCGCGCCAGCCCCCACGCGGCCCACAACCAAGCGCCCCTGTGCGCCGACATCCCGCGCCAGCCCCACAAGCACAGCTGTTACCGCTCTCAACAACATGAACCCCTCCTTTCCCTCACCCGCCCCATGACCTGGGCCTCGCCGGCAGTTTTCAAATGGCCTGCTCGACCCCTGGCACGGTGGGGGCGTCCTGCACGACGTCAGCGACACTGTGGTGGCCGTCATCATCCCAGAGGGGGCGCACCACCTGGATCTCATGTTCTCACACCCCGACGACCCCAAGTCCGTCACCCACGCCCGCAAGATTGAGCTGCAGCACATCCGGCGCTGGGTGGAGGAGGCGCGGGCGGCGGCGGCGCGGCGGCAGCGGCAGCGGCGCGGGGCCCGGGGCGGGGGCGGGGAGGCGGGCGG
>NW_014010293.1:3152-6963 GCF_000611645.1 Monoraphidium neglectum
GGTGCGCGCGGCGCGGCGCAAGCGGCCGGGCAGTGGTGGTGGCCGCGTGCGTGGCGCGAGGAGGGGGTGCGGGTGTCCGAGTCGCGCAGGAGATAAGCATTGTCCGTGAACTGCGGCCAGACAGGCCGGCGGTTCCGAGGTGGTTCGTTCTCAGGGACGCCATCGGCGCAGCCGCAGACCCCAGACGAACCCAGCAAAACTTATAACGTACTTGTGTACCGCAATTTCATCGTGCCTCGTCAAAACACAGCGGGGTTCTCACTGGGTGCGCAAGGAGTGACCGGGCGTGGTGGGTGCGATGCCGAGTGGCTGTCTCACTCATGAAGGGCAAGGGCTTGCCGTATCGGACGACTGCTCATGAGATAGTTCGCTCCGTGCAAGGAAGCACGCAAAAGCCAACTGCTGGACAACACCCACCATCCATCCCGAGAGACTGCGGAAGGTCACTTCTTCGCCCGAGAATCGACGTACGATATCCTCTTGACACGCGCAGCGACGTCGACAAGGACCTGGCGCGCCAGATCACGAGGCCGCGCCTGGCCAAACCTCGGCGCATAGGCTGGCTCTGAAGAGCAGGCCGGCTGCACAGCAGCTATGTCGTGGAACGAGCCTCTCGCGGGCCATCCCCGCTATGAGTTTGTCCGCAACCTGGGACGGGGGTCGCATTCGCTGGTGCAGCTGTGCCGAGACCGCGCCACCGGCGAGGCCGTGGCAGTGAAGCTCATCCAGCGCGGTGAGCACGCAACCAGGCAGCGACCAACACCACGCATATTCAGCCAGCCCCCTCACATGCGCACGGGCGCATTCGCTCTGGTGGCCGCTGCCCACAACGCCCACCTCTGCCCAACCACCAGCGCGCCCGCCCGCCCGCCCGGCGCCACGCGCCCCCTCTTCCCCCTCGCCGCCGCCCGCTCAACTTCCCGTGCCGGCCCCGTCCTCCCTCACAGGCTGGGACCCCGGGCAGTCTAAATATGTCGAGCGGGAGCTGCTCAACCATCAGGAGCTCTCGCGCACCCGCCACCCCCACATTGTTGAGTTTAGGGAGGTCTTCCTGACCTCCAGCCACCTGGCGGTGGTCATGGAGTACGTGGAAGGGGAGAACCTGCAGCAGTTCCTCGCAAACACGGGCGGCAGGTGCGGCCGGCCGCGCCGCGCGGGCGCCGCTGCGTGGAGGCGCCGGGACCCCCGCGCCCGGCCGGCTCCACTCGTGCCGCCGCGGGCCCAGCGGAGGGCGGCGGCGCCGCGTCACCTCGCGCGGCGCCCTCTGCGGCCCCGTACACTCCCCTCAAACCAACCCCACCACTCCCCTGCGCCCCGCGTCGGCAGGGCGTCCGAGGCGCTGGCGCGCTTCCTGTTCCAGCAGCTCGTGCTGGCCCTCGACTTTTGCCACCGCAAGGGCAAGGTCTCGCGCGACGTCAAGCTGGCCAACACGCTGCTGGCGCTGGCGCAGAACCAGCTGCCGCTGGTGAAGCTCTGCGACTTTGGGTTCTCCAAGGATACCATGCTGCACAGCGCCCCCGCGAGCCAGGTGCGTCGCGCGCTTCGCGACTGCGCCAGCGCCTGCGCCCCGCGGGCCCCGCCGCTCTGCTGGGGCGCAGGGGGCCCTCGCCCTGAGCGCCCCGGCCGCGCGGCTCGCCGCCTTGCGGGTCCAAAAGCAGCCTGGACCCTAGACACCAGCACAGCTTGTCCGCCGTCGGCGCGCCGATTTGCTAGCTAGGAGCACCGCGCGCGACCTCTGCCCGCCTGTTTGCTCCGAAAATGTCTCGCCAGGTCGGCACCGCGCTGTTTGTGGCTCCCGAGGTGATGCACAACTTCTCCAACCAGCCCTATGACGGGGCCCTAGCTGATGTCTGGTCCTGCGGCATCGTCCTCTTCATCCTGCTGTTCGGCCGCCACCCCTTCCTGCGGCCAGAAGATGTGGGGGCGCCGGACCAGCAGCAGATGCTGACGCTCTTCACCCGCACCGCGCGGGAGGAGTTCTCGATGCTGCCTCACGAGGCGGGGGCGATCAGCCCCGAGTGCGCGGACCTGCTGCTGAGGATGCTGCAGACGCGGCCGGCGCTGAGGTGGGGGGTGTGGGGGGCCGGTGGGAGTGGTGTGTGTGTGCGTGTGTGTGTGTGTGTGTGTGTGTGTGTGTGTGTGTGTGTGAGTGCGTGTGTGCATACGCGCATGCACACGTGCATGTGTGAGCCGGGTTTGGCAGCTCTGTCGGCGCTCCTGAGAGGCGGGAAGCAAGACTACATCAACAATCACACACAGGCAGTGCAAGGGCACGCACTCAGACACACACACACACACACACATACACACACACACACACACACACACACACACACACACACGTGTACGCACGCACGCGCACGCGCACGCACGTCATTCGAGGGTCGCGCACTGTCTCACCCAACCCTCCACCCCCTCCCCTCAACCCCTCAACTTCATCACCCCCAGGCTGACAATGTCTGCCATCCAGGTGCACCCCTGGTTCAGGACCGGCCTGCCGGAGGGCGCGGGGGTCATGAACACGCTCATACTGCGGGACGACGCCGCCGTCATCCCCCGCCAGTCGCCGGACGAGATCAGGCTGCTCGTCAAGGTGTGTGTGCGTGTGTGTGTGCGTGTGTTTTGCGTGTGTGTGTGTGTGTGTGTTTTGCGCGTGTGTGTGTGTGTGTGTTTGTGTGTTGGGGGGGAGGTGGGGGGCGCGGGCGTCGGCATGGGTGTCGAGGGTGGGGTCTAGGGTGGAGGGGGTTGCAGCGCTGCGAGGGTGCGTGTGCATGGGCGAGGCGTGCGGCGTGGAGAGGCAGCTGGGAGGATGGGAAGCACGGAAAGAAGTGTGGCGGGGGAGATGCAGAGAGATAGAAGGTGGAACGGCACATACAAAGCGTGGCAGCAAACGCGGAGAGAGAGGGCGAGACCACAGAGCGATTGGGTCGGCTTGTGCTAGGCGTGTGCGCCTGCCTTGGGCCGCCGCTACGCCGCATGGCGACCCCGCCGCCGCCCCGCCCGCCCCTCCACCCGCGCAGCAAGCGTCTCATTTGGACCCGATGATGCTGTCGGGGCGGTTCGGCAACGCGCTGAGTCAGCAGCAGCAGCTCGCGATGCAGCAGGAGCTGCAGGCGCAGGAGCAGCAGCAGCTCCAGCAGCAGCAGCTCCAGCAGCAGCAGGAGCAGCAGCGGCAGCAGCAGCAGCAGGAGCAGCACCGGCAACAGCAATTGGGGTACCTATTCAGCCAGCCGCCGCAGCAACAACCGACGGCGTACGCCGCCGCGTCAGACAGCAGCTCCGCGGCCCAGCTGACTCAGCAGCAGCAAATCCGGGAGCAGCAGCAGCAGCGGCAGCAGCAGTGGGCGGCCGGGCCGCCGGCGTCGCAGCCCCCGTGGGCGGCGCCCTCGCCGCCCTCGCAGCAGCAGTGGGGCGCCGGCGAGGGCGCGGCGTGCCTGCCGCCTCACCAGCAGCAGCAGTGGGCTGCGCCTTCTCCGACGAGCCACCAGCAGCAAAGTGTGCAGAGCGTGCAGCAGCACCAGCACCAGCAGCAGCAGCAGCAGCAGCAGCAGTTTCAGCAGCAACAGTGGGGCGGCGCGGCCCCGCAGCAGCCGCAGCAGCAGCCGCAGCAGCAGCCGCCGCCCGCCGCCGGCCCGCCCACCGCGCAGCGCGCCCCCACCGCCGGCGAGCTGGCCGTCGCGCGGCTGCGGACCTCCGACCTGGACAGCTTCATGGGGACGGACGTCCCGATTGACGCGTTTGCGTCGATGTCGTCGCTGCCCCCGATAGACCCCGGGGAGATGGATGCCTTGTTGGCAGAGCTGTGTAGCGA
>NW_014010292.1:0-2562 GCF_000611645.1 Monoraphidium neglectum
GAGCCGCACCTGGTGGCGGATGGCCCCTCGGGGCGGGTGTGGGTGAGGGTGCCTCAGTACGAAAAGTTCAAGGTGCGGGGGCGGCGGCAGGGGCGGGCCCCGCTTGGGTGTGGCATTGGGGGTTTCCCAGTGTGTATGAGCGTCTGGGCAGCGCGATGAGGCGATTGACGGGGGCGCAATGGTGGCGCGGTTCCGCGCTCGGCGGGGCGGAGCCCGGCACGCAGCCTTACGTGCTCGAGCCAGCAACTCCCTCCACTGTGTTTCGCCCCATCAACGCCCACAGCCCCCACCAAACACCGCTCCACTCCATGCAATTCTCTTACCTCCCTTCATTCGCCTGCCACTCCGCTGACCCGCCATCAACTGTCTTGGTGACACACCCATCCCCCTGCAGGCGCAGCTGGACCCCGTCCTCAGGGAGCTGGGCCTGCGCAGGGCAGAGCCCGCCAAGACAGGCTGCCCCCGCGGCGGCGGCCCCTGCTTCACCAATGACGCGCTGGACTCTGCCAGCGTTGAGTGGTACGTCGCCGTGCAAGAGGCCGGCGTAGTGGCGCGGGCGCGGCTGCAGGGGCTGGCTGACGAGGTGGCGCCGCTGCTGCCTGCGGTGGGGGTGGCGGCCGGGGCCAGCATTCTGCTGCAGGTGGGGGCGGCAGGGGGTTGTGGGTGTTTGGGCGGCGTGGAGGGAGGTGTTGAGTCCCAGGTGGTGTGAGGGCACAGTGCACACTGGGCGTGGGCTGTAGCAACCGCGCGAGACTTTGGACGCTTGCGTATAAGTGCGGTAGGGGCTCTTGCGAAAGTTTCAGCCCCACAGCACGTCGTACATGTTCTGATGAACGGGCCAGACCCATGCCCATGGGCCACCACCCCACCCCACTGCGCTGTGATCCACTCAACCGCCGCCCCTGCCTCCACCACACTTCTCCCGCGATTGCCCAGGCCCTGATGCTGCACGTCGACTATGCACTGGGGCTGGGCTGGTCGCTGCCACAGCTGGTGGGGCCAGGCCTCAGCGGCGGCCCCGCCAGCAGCAGCAGTAGCAGCAGCAGCATCGGCGGCAACGGTGGCAGCAGCGATCTTGGCAGCGTGAACAACAGCGCCAGCAGCAGCGTCAGCGGGGCCGCTGCGTCGGATGGCGCTGCGGCGCCTTGTGCCCTGGTGCTGCGGGGGGCGTGGCCGTACTGGATGGACCGGCATGGCGGGAGTGCTGAGGGTGTCAGCGGGCAGGAGGTGGTGGCCAATGATGTTGAGCTGGCGGGCATGGCGCTGCTGACGGGACCAAACATGGCAGGTGAGTGGGCGGCCGTGGCGGGGGTGGGCAGGGCGCGACAGCTTGGCGCCCCACAGTGCTGAGAGCGGTCGCGCGGGCTCGAGCGGCCGCTGTGATGGCGCCCTGGGGCCAACGGGAGATCCCAGGCCCCACCCCCAACCAGAGCTGAACTCGGCTGCACACTCGACCTTCCCTCCCCCCCTTGGGCCGCACGCACCCGAAGGCAAGTCCACGGCTCTGCGCACCGTGTGCGCCACGTCGCTGCTCGCCAACTGCGGCCTGCTGGTGCCCGCGGACCCCGGCTGTGTGGTGCCCCACTTCACGCACTATGCGCTGCGCAACTTCAGCGGCGACGCCCCTACAGAGGGCATGAGCGCGTTCGGGGTTGAGATGCGGGACATGGCGTGAGTTGGGGGAGCTCTGGGGGTGGCGTCGGCGTGGCTGCGGGGTGGCTGGGTGTGTTGACAGCAGTCGGGGGGTGTGAGCAAGCAACTCGCATAGGCTTGGTGGTTGGCGGTGGAGGGTTGGAGCGTGAAGTGTGGATCAGCGCACGGAACGGGGTCAGGGCGCGACAGCGCGGGGCTCAGCGTCGCTGGGCCAGGGAGGCGATTGCTGGGTACAGCACCATCCCACGCCCGCATCCGTTCAAACCCGTTGCTCGCTGCCTCTGAGCCGCGCACCCCTCAACAGGCCACCCGCCACCTACTATCCCCTGGGCCCCCATCCCCCGCTGGCACTCTCCCCCCACTTCCCAGGAGCGTGCTGTCGGAGGCGTCGTCCCCTGGTGCGCGCCCCCTGGTGCTGGTGGACGAGCTGGGCAAGGGCACGGAGGTGCTGGGGGGCAGCGCCCTGGCGGCCGCCATGCTGGAGGAGCTCGTGGCCCGCGGCTGCAGCGGGGTGTTCGCCAGCCACCTGCACCTGCTGCAGAGCCTGCCGCTGGACACGCCGGGGCTCGTCAAGTGGCGGATGGAGGTGGCGGAGGACGAGGGCTGGGGCCGCAGGGCTGGGAGTGACGATGACGACGAGGAGGTGGAGGAGGGGGCCGAGGGTGGCGTGGAGCGGCCCTACCCGCTGGCCGGTGAGGGGGTTGACGTGGTGGCCGACGCTGTGCTGCGGCACCCGCCACCTCCAGGAGGCCTTGGGCGCAAGGGCCGGCCGCAGGGGACGGCGCCGTACGCCGCTGGTTTGACGGGTTTCTTGTGCAGCAGCAGCTTCTTTGTGGGAAAAGCTTGAAAGCCCCCTCTCTCAACAAGTAGGTGTGCAGGGCCGGGCCGCCCTACCCGCCGTAATCGATC
>NW_014010292.1:3364-7432 GCF_000611645.1 Monoraphidium neglectum
CCGCCGTAATCGATCGTCCCGACACCCCTCCCCCCGGCATCCCGCACCCCCCCCCCAAAAGGTTACGGCCTGACCCCCAAGCGCCCCACCTGGCGCATCGGCCAGGGCGTCTGCAGTGAGAGCCTCGCCCTGGAGGTGGCCCTGGCCTGTGGCCTGCAGGAGGACGTCGCAGTGCGCGCAGCACAGCTGCTGAGCCTCGTGCCCCCCTATGAGGACCTGGCACGCGCCGGCTTTGGCGTAGAGTATGCAGGCGGCCCCGGCAGCGCGCACGACGGCGGGGCTAGCAGCGAAGCAGCCGGCAGCAACGGAGGGTGGGGCGGTGTGAATGGTAATGGCAGCAGCAACGGACACCCCGTCCATCTTAACGGCTATTCCGGCGGCAGCAGCTGGGTTCTCTCAGGGGCGTCGGCTGGCGCCTTTGCGCAGGGGGAGGGTAGCGCCGGCAGCAGCAGCGGCAGCAGCGGCCAGGGCGAGGCGGGCGCCTGGCACCTGATCGGCGGCGAAGGCGGCGGCGACACCAGCACCAACAGCGGCAGCGACAGCAGCAGCGGCAGCGACGGCGAGGCGGCGGCCGAGCCGTCTGGGGCCCCCGAGGAGCAGCCGGCTGTGCCTGTTGTCCCCCTGGCAGAGGCTGAGCCCGTGATGAGCGCCGTGGTGGCCTGGCTGGCCGACCACGGCCTGCTGACTCAGCAGCCACACGCCGAGGTGGAAGCTACGCCCGCTGCGGCCGGCGAAGGGGCAGGGCACGGCAGCGGGGAGGGTGCCGGGGGCGCAATCGGCCGCCCCGACGCGCCGCGCGCGCCGCTCCCGCGGCCACTGTTGGTGGAGGCGGGCCGCACGCAGCCCCAGCCCGGGGACAGCCTGCGGCCGTGCGTGTACGCAGTGCGCTGGCGTCGCTCCGGCTTCTTCTACGGCGGCTCCACCAATGACGTGCGGCAGCGGTACCGACAGCACGGCGCCAGGGGCGGCCCCGTGGACATGCTCTACGTGGCACTGGACAGCGGCGGCGGCGGCGGGGGCGGCGGCCCGGGCGGCGGCGCGGGCGGGGGCTGGGTGGCGCTGGAGGGCGCGCTGGCGGCGGCGGAGGGTGAGCTGATCCGGCGGCTGAGGGACGCCGGGTTCCCCATGAAGTCGACACGCGACGCGCGGCGCAAGCGGCGCGGCCGGCAGTGACGGGGTGGGGGTGGCGGCGGGCCCTTGGTGGCGCAGGGGGGGACGATTATACCCGCTCCCTAGTTCAGCAGCTTTACCAGTCGTTAGCGAGAGGAGCCGTGCGCAGGCTGTCGCTGGGTTGGGTGTCCTCACAGCCGCAAAACATGCGGGTGCTTGTCAAGTCGATGTGGCGGGCCGCTCTGTGTGACGGCTCATGACTCACGAGCGCCCTCACAGCCCTCACGAGCGAGCAGCTCGGTGGTTTCGATGCTAGAGAGATAGAGCATGCAGTTTGGTGTTGCAGCTGAGCTAATTTGTTTGTGTAGGAGATCATGTTCTACAGGCTGCTGTAGGCCAGGACCTTGTTACAGATGTGTGCGCAGGAGCGGTCGATACGCAGCCCACGTTGTCCGGCGTCGCAGTGCGTGTATGTGTCAATGCAATCCATAGACTTGCAAGGACCCATGCAGGCAGCGTTTTTGAGTTGCCCTGTTGTGCATGTGCGCCAGCCAGTGCTGACAGCGCACTGCGCAGCGCTCCTAATACCCTGCCAACACAAACACCACGGAGTGTTCACAGTAATGGACGAGCTCAAGTCTTGGTTTGTGGGTAGTTTGTGGGCAGTGAATGCGTGGCAAAGGACCATTTTGTGTCAGCAAAGCGCCTGGTGCCCCGCATGTCGGTGCTGAATTTTTTTTGCGTGCCGCGCCTTCTGGTTGGCAGCGACGAAGCGTCGCGGGTGCGCCAAGAACCAGGTCTTGAGTCGCGGCCGGCTGTTCGTGGTTGGGCATTCTTGGTGCGCACAGCAGCGAATCACAAGGCAGCGCCGTGGAGCACAGGAGGCCGCTCCAGACACAGCATTCTTGAAGAAGGAATGCAACTGCAATGTGGGCCGGGTGGATGGACCGGGTGTGCGCTCGATGTGGCGGACAGATTCTGCGGCCCCATGCCGCCGACCCGTTTGTGCCGCATCAGTGGTTGAAGCCGGTCATCAGACGCTCTGTGTGGGTGCGGGGCAGGTCCCACGCGTCCCCAGGGTGGATCGCCCCCGGCTTGCGCCCGCCGTCCGCCATCAGCAGCTTGTCCAGCTCAGCAGAAACAGCCTCGCCCGTCACGATGGCGCCCTCGAAGAAGCCGGGCCAAGAGCTCGAGTTCTCAGTACCGGCCCTGCGCACGGAATGGAAGCACGTGAGGGGGCGTTGACTGTCTACGTGTGCGTGATCGCATGGCGGGCCCGCGTACCCCGGCTGGGGCTGCAGGCGCGTCATGGCCGCCGCATCATAGCTGCCCACACACCCCCATGTCCCCCCCCCTGGCGCGCCACGCACCAGTGGATGCGGCCGCAGGGCTTGAAGTAGGCCTCACGCAGCGACGTCCACGCGCCGGGGGACACGTACGAGGTGTAGGACCCGCCGGTCCACTGCTGTGAGGGCCAGTCCACGGCGATGAAGTTGATGGCTTTGGTGGCCACCTCAGGGCAGGCCATGAACTCGGCCCAGGTGTCCAGCACAGCCTTGCGCACCTCATCCTCGCCCTTTGTGAGTGTGTGTGTGTGTGTGTGTGTGTGAAAATGGTTGCTGTTTGAGTGGTCTGGGCAGAGCAAAGCGGCAGGTCAGGAGGCTGACACGCGGATGGCAAGCTGCGCCAGACGCACACCAGGAACAGAATCGCATGCTCCTGCACACCGAACACACACACACACACACACACACACACACACACACACACACACACACACACACATGCTCATGTACTCTTGCACAATCGCATCACAGACACACAGGCCACCACCTCTTTATGCCCAGCCCTCTACCCACCTTGCTCATGAGCTCAAAAGCATTGTCGTTCCACCTGTGGCGACGGGGGGGCCGGCGGCGCGGATGCGAGCGTATCAGGCGCGCGTGCCCCATCACAGCTCACGCGGCAGGGCGAACGCAGCGGTTGGTGGCCCCCTCCCCTCGCACCCCCCCTGCGCTCACAGGAACGACGCCAGCACGCCTGGGCCGCCTGGCGGGGAGACGTCAAAGACGCTGTCGATGTAGAGGGGGTGGTCGGGGTTGAAGGCGTGGGGCTCCAGGGCAACGGTGACCTGCTCCGACAGCGGCACACCCTCGGCGCGCCAGTACGGCCGCTCATAGAATGCCAGCACCTGCAGAGCAGCAGCGCGTTGTTGTGAGGTCACACATGCTTGCTTGCGTGTAGGTCGCACGCGCGTAGGTGGCATTGGGTTGGATTTGGCCGAAACGAAAAAGGATGCTGCTACTGCCAAGGCGATGCTTAAGCCCTGCTTTAGCCCTGCTACTGCTCCACTCGCTTGACCCATGAGCTGCCCCGCCTCCTTGGACCGCAGCCTGCCCCAGGGTACCGCCGCCCCTCACGCCGCCTCACCTTGACCACCGCACCCATGGGGGTGCGCTGTGGCACCTGGTTGCGCTGCCGCGGCAGGGCCGGGGCAAAAGTGACGCGGCCCGTCAGCCAGGGCGGCATGGCCAGCACCGCAAACTTGCCAATGTACCTGGGCCAGGGGTTGGCAGGCACCCGGGTCATGTGCTGGCAGGCGGGCAGCTGGCGGTGCCACCAGATCTAGTTATCTGCTGGGAGCATGCTGCCCGTAGCTGTCGTCCTGATGCTTCTTCCAACAATGGAGTGCGCACACGCACACGCGCGCACACACACACACACATACACACACACACACTCACATGCGTGCAAAACACGCAGCCAGTCCCGAGGACCCCCCAACCCTCCTGCGGTCCTCACGTGCCGGCGTCGCTGACCACCTCCACGCCGCCCTCGTCGTGGTTCACGTGGCGCACGGGGGCCGCCACCACGATGGTGCCACCCAGCTCCTTCACCTCCTGGAGGGGGGGAGGGGGGGGGAGGGCCGGGGCGCGCGATCATGCGCACGGGGGCTCG
>NW_014010291.1:0-6627 GCF_000611645.1 Monoraphidium neglectum
CCGCCGCCTCGGCCGCCGCGCCGCCGCCGGGCGCGCCCGCGGCGGCGGCGGCCGCGGCGGCGGGCATGGTGCTGCTGCCCAAGGCGCCGAAGCGCCGCAGCACCTCGGTGTGCAGGCAGCCGGCGCGCCAGACCGACAGCGCGAGCGCCGCGTTCATTGCAATCATGAGCAGCCTGTCTTGGGCGGCGGCGTCGAGCCAGCCGGCGGCGTGGCCGTGGCCGAGGGCCATGGTGGCGAGGCCGACGGCGGCGCAGAAGTCTGCTCGAAAGGGGAGGGGGTGCGGGTGACGCAGCGGTGGCGAGTTTGTTAAACAGGGCGAGCGAGAAGTGCGACAGTTTTGGTCCCCGACCACGCCGGGCGGGCAAAGGTGCTGGGCGGGGTTGGTTGCTGCGTGCAAGCGCCAGGAGGCACCAAGGCGCGCGCCGGGCAGTCCGGAAGCGCGCCCGTTCGCCGTGTAGCCTGCGCGCAGCACGCATGGATGCTGCGACGCAGATCTGGCCAGATCCGCCCCGCCAGCAAACCCCCACTCACCCCGGCTCAGCGCGAGCGTCCCGGCAACGACGACGCGGGCCCGCAGGTCGTCGTGGGTGCTGCGCACTTCAGCCTCAGCGCTTGGGAAGGCATACGGCCCTACTGTGGGGTTGTCAGCGTCGGGTGAGCAGCTGGTTGGCTCGTGCCTGGGGTACCAGACCGGCTGGCGGTCCCGCCTGCCGTGGGCCAGCAACCCACCTGCAGCACGTGGCACCACTCTGGTGATACGAGGGACCCTCTTGGAAGAAGATACAGCAGGGGCGCGCCTGCAGGAGCTCCTTGAGAGGGCGAGCGCCATGATCAGGTCGGTTTGTTGTTCGGGGCTGCGCACCTCACGAAGCAACTTGTATATGTGCGATCAAAACAACTTACATATGGCGTGACATTGCGAGGCGCCCAATCTGCTCTAATTGCCGCGCCGATTCGGTCTCCGCCTCTTCAAGCTCAGAAGGGCCAGGCTGGAAGGTGTTTGCAGCCGATCACGTCAACACTCGCTTGCATAGTTTTAGTTTTTATGTACCCCACAGTCACGAGTCCCTTCTTGATCCGAGACTCACCGACACCACCATGCAGCGGCAGAGGCTCCTCCGAGCAGCCCTGCAGTGCTTAGCACGCTCGTCACATTCATCTCATGCCAGTAGTTGGAGCTCATTTGGCGAGATCGCGGGCGCTCACCAGCAGCAGGTCACCACTGCTGAACCGAGCTTGAGCTGGACGCTTGAAGTTTTATAGTTGGCTGAGCTCACGCATGATTAATTGCGCCCTCACCGCAGTGGTGGCAGGCTGCACGGCGAGGCGGTTGCGGCGCGCAGCGCGCGTGGTCGTCGCATGCTGCACCTGGCCAGAAAGCGGCGGCAGCATGGCGCACTTTCGCGTCCCGCGTGCACTCTACGCTAGCAGCAGACGCCAGTGGTTTTTCAGTTGCGGCAGCAGCTACAGTAAGGGCCACGCGCCGATCGTTCCTGTATCTTCGAGTCAGAAGGCATCGCATGTTGTGGCTGTGACTGCAACTGGGCCTCTGCGCGGCTTCACAGCAGGGGGCCCGTGGCGCCCCCGCATGGCCGTCACTTTGCGCAGCCTCCCGCCGACACGCCGCATCCCCCTTACAGTCAGAGCGGCAGCCATTGGGAGAGCCGTCGGTACCGCCTGCGCCGAACATGGGATGGACCCTGGCTGTTTTGGGGAACCCAGGCCCAGCTACCCACCAGCGCCCCGCATATCAGCACACGGCCCCTGCCGCTCCCCCCCCTCCCACCAACAGGCGTCCGGGCCCCCTGGCGCAGCGCTCTCGGCAGGCCTCACCGACCGCGCGCGGCGCCAGCTGGCGTGGTGGCTTGGCGGCTGCGCAGGCTGGGTGTTCTCGATGGTGGTGCTCGGCGGCGTCACCCGGCTGACGCGGTCGGGGCTGTCCATGACTGATTGGAAGTTTACGGGTGGGTGATCAGGCTCAGGCAGCCCGAGAAAGGTCATGCGCCCCCCGTCGCGAACATAGCCAGCCGCATCTGCGGCAGCTGCGGCAGCTGCGGCAGCTGCGGCAGCTGCGGCAGTTGAACCGGGGCCGCAGCGAGCGGGGCGTCCCCCTGCACTCCACGCCGCCGCCTACCCCCAGTTGGCGTGTTGCACATGCCCACCGGCTGCACCTGAACACCCTCCGCGGCCGCCCCCCAGGCGAGAAGATGCCACGCACCCAGGCTGACTGGGACGCCGAGTTTGCAAAGTACCAGGCGTCACCCGAGTTCCGACTCGCGCACAGCCACATGGGCGTCGAGGACTTCAAATTCATTTTCTGGATGGAGTACGGCCACCGCATGTGGGGGCGCCTGATGGGAATCGGATTTGCGCTGCCGGCAGCATACTTCGCAGCTCGCGGCGCGGTCAACGGGCCGCTGGCAGGGCGGCTGGGGCTACTGTTTGCGATGGGCGGCGCGCAGGGGCTGGTCGGCTGGTGGATGGTGCGGAGCGGCCTTGTGGTGAGCGGCCTTAGTGTGTGTTTGTGTGTGTGTGTGTGTGTGTGTGTGTGTTTGTGTGTGTGTGTGTGCGCGCGCGTGTGTGCATGCCGTGTGTGTGTGTGTGTGTGTGTGTGTTTGCGTGCCTCAGGCCGGCGCATCCTCGGCTCAACAAACACCAACCATGCTGTCATGGACCAGCATCCGGCGTGCGCCAGCGATTCGCATGGCATGGGGGCTCATGGCATGGGGGCTCATTCGTGATGCAGTGCTCATGCGTGTGCATGGGCATGCATGCATGCGAGTGCAGGTGCACGTGCGCCTCGGCTGCCTTCACAAGGAGGGGGCACCGGTCCCTCGTGATACCGCAGGGGACGGTGCTCTAACACACATCGCCGCTCAAGGCGGTGTGCATTTGGCTGATTAGGCTGTTTCTGCCTGCCCTCGTTGCTCTCAAGAGCTCCGTGAAAGAGCGCCGTGCAGGAGCGCTTGCAGCCAGAGCCTTGCACCCATGCTTGTCCCGCGTTGCTCAGCCGCCCCGCCCAACCCCTGCACTCCCTCTCCCCCTCAGGAGCCCGCCAACGAGCACGCCGTGCCCCGCGTCAGCCCCTACCGCCTGGCCGCCCACCTCACCAGCGCATTCGCTATCTACACAACCCTGGTCTGGACCACCCTCGGCCTCGCGGCGCCCGCGAGCGCGCTCGCCGCGGCGCCCCAGGCCGCCGCCGCGGCCGCCGCCGCGCTGCGGAGCCGCGCGCTGCCGGTGGCGTGCCTCGTCGGCGTCACGGCCGTCAGCGGGGCGTTTGTGGCCGGCATGGACGCGGGGCGCGCGTTCAACACGTTCCCCCTCATGAACGGCCAGCTGGTTCCGGATGAGTACTGGTCTTCCGGCCTGCCGCTCATTCGAAACGCGTTCGAAAACACGGCCGCCGTGCAGCTGCACCACCGCGCGCTCGCGCTGACGACGCTCGCATCGGTCGCCGCCCTGTGGGCGTCGGCGCGCGGCGCGCCGCTGCCCGCGGCGGCGCGCGCGTGGCTGGGCGGGCTCGCGGCGGCGACGGCGGCGCAGGTGACGCTCGGGGTGACGACGCTGCTCACATACGTGCCCGTGCCCCTTGGGGCCGCCCACCAGGCGGGGGCCATGGTGGTGTTCACCGCCGCGCTGGGCCTGCTCCACAGCCTCCGGCCGGCGGCCGCGGCGCCGCTCGCGCGCGCAGTCAGCCGCGCGGCGCCGCCGCTGGGCGTGGCGGCGACGGCGGCGGTCGCGTACGCGGTGACCCGGACGCGGTGACATGCCAGTTGTCTGGTCGCAGCGCTGCACATTGCGAGCGCCTGCCTAGCCGCCGCACCACCATTGACGTGCTGCCGTGTCTGTCTGGGCCGCGCATTTCACATGAGGGGCGCTTCCACCGTGCATCGTGTTCTTGCAGCGGTTGGTTTCCCCCCTGCCTTAATATGTGGAGTGAGTAAGCTAGTTAGTTGAACGATAGCCATGGTTCCACGAACAAGGTGGGGCAAATCGACAGCTGGCAGCGCCCTGGGCATTGGGTAACAACCATATGGCAACCCACTACACGGCAGGGCGGTGCTCTGCGACAGCTGTCCTGCCTGCCGAGTGGGCTCAGGGCGTAACAGCTACCAGTGGGCCTGCGAACTGGTGTGCGCCCTTGTCAGTGTCATCAGTGATATATGAGTGTGCACTTTGCACCTGCAGATGGTGCTCCCACCACCGCGTGTGCGAGTGCCACCCTCAGCAAAAGCACTGCATGTTGCGATGCTTCATGTAGGGGGCAAGCTTCAGAGGCGGGGCGCTGAATGCGCAGCTGCTTCGGCAGCCCATAGCCAGGGCGCTGCTCGGACAGCAGCACCTGCCAGGAAGCTGATGCCCCACCAGCTGCTCTCCGCCTGCAGCTCTTCTGGGGTGGCAGCGGCCACCCTCCAGTACCGTCATCCTGTGCTTCGCAGCACCAATGGTGTTTAGTCAGCTTGCCGGCCCGGAGTTCCCACACGCTGACAAAAGACACGACAGCTGGGCGCCACGCAGGCACGCAGCACAAGCTCTGAGGCCCATGCGCCTGTGCCGCCTCCCTGCGCATGGGCATCAGAGCTTGTGCTGCGTGCCTGCGTGGCGCCCAGCTGTTGTGTGTTTTGTCAGCGTGTGGGACCTCTGGACCGGCAAGCTGACTACTGGTAAAAACCACGCCACTTTTGTTCTGGCAATCCACAGTGCCTGCGGTTTGCAAGCGCCGTCCTGCTACGATGGCGCGCTGCTGCCCAGCAGCTGCCCTGGCCTCAGCCGGCCAAAAGCGCTGCAAGGCCTGCGGCGCGCATGAATGGTTTTCGGCCGGCAAAAGCCACTATACACAGCTTGTAACAGTCGGGTTTGACTTCGCCTGGGCCCCCATCGCCACCTGAGGTAGGGGTGCCCTTCACGATCAGCCAAAAGCGCTGCAAGGCCTGCGGCGCGCATGAATGGTTTTCGGCCGGCAAAAGCCACTATACACAGCTTGTAACAGTCGGGTTTGACTTCGCCTGGGCCCCCATCGCCACCTGAGGTAAGGGTGCCCTTCACGATCAGCTTGCTTTGCAAGGGGAGTGATGGGTGGGACCGGGCCAGGCCGGGCCAGGGGTGCTCTTTTTCTCTTTGCTGATATTTTCATCGGCGGCTTCGATGTTGGGGTAGTCAGGGCTAGCAATAGCCTCCCCTAAACTAGAGCGCCCTGCACCAGAGCACCAGTGGTGCTTGCACCCCCCTTCGGGGGGAGCGTTAGCGGAGCAGCATTCGGAGAGCCAAAGTGGCCATGAGCAGCTGGACGATGAAATGGGTGGCATTCTTAATGAAGAAGGGAAGAATTTTGGGCCTGTTGCAACACCCCGACCGGTGTTCCTCATCGAACGAGGTGGCAAAAGGGTGGGTGACGACTTTGCGACCGCAGCAGCCGACGCCGTCGCTGATGCAGAGGTGTGACTGCCCGTACACGGGAGGCGAGATGAACTGACAGAACCACTTCCTTTGTCGGCCAAGCATGCCGGACCGGCCATTATCGCCGTCAGTCATTCTACACACGGGTGCCTGAAAACATAGCGGTTGGGAGTCGGCGTGATGATTTGAAAAGCCTTCTACTGTTGTTCCTTAGTAGCCAGACGACCCCATCGCATCTACCAAGAGATCGGCAACCGTACCCTTCGACGCCGTGCGGCAGGGGAGCGGCGAAGGATTGATAATGGCCAATAAAGGTCAATGAATACCTGAGCGTGAGTCCCCAGGACTTGGCGCACGCGCCCGCGGGATCTAGCAAAGATATGGGCATGAGCGCCAAAAGAAGGCCGGGACCTGGCCACGCGCGGCCGCACGGATCGCATTTCAGGCAATTCGAACTGTCATTAGCACCCGCCTGAAAGTCCGCTGCAGGGCGCGTGCGCTTCGCAGCACCACCTGCCACGTTGACGAAGTGGCACACTCCAGAACGCTGCAATGACACCCCAACGCCCTCACAGCCCCTGTCCGTGTGTTGCCATTGTCACTGACTGCAGGCATGGATGACCACGATCCCCTGGGCTTGGGCCCGCCGGGCCTTATGGGTCCGTCCAGCGCGCCCGGCCAAGTGCCGCTCGCGCTGGGAGGACAGCTCATGGGGGGCGGCACAGCGGCATACCCCCAGCAGCAGCAGCAGCAACAGCAACAGCAGCAGCAGCAGCAGCATCAGATGGTGATGGGCGGCACGCATCCGGCGGAGGCAGCGGGCGCCGTGACTCCAGAGCAGTTGCAGTTGCTGCTGCACCTGCAGTCGCAGCAGCAGGCGGACGCCGCCTCGCTGTCACCGCACGCGCCCGAGGCGCCGGCCGCACCCACCGCGCCCGCGCCCTCGCCCGCGCCGGCACCCCCGCCGCCGGCCGCCCCCGCTTCGCCCGCGCCCGCGCCGCCGCGGCAGCCGCTCCCGAAGCAGCTGACGGCGGCGGTCAAGTCGGCCAGCAACGTCGAGCGGCTGGCGCAGCTGTTTAACGACCATTCCGCGCTGCTAAACCCCATCCACGTCGCCGCAATGATCACAAAGCTGCCAAAGCTGGAGGCGAACCTCGGCGTCGGCCACATGTCTGCCAACCCCGGTGCCGGCGTCCCGCCCTGCGACCCCTCGGCGCCAACCGCGCC
>NW_014010290.1:0-6626 GCF_000611645.1 Monoraphidium neglectum
GGCGTGGACGGTCGAGAGGTTGTGTGTGTGGGGGGAAAGTGAGGTGATCTTGGTTCCAGACACGCTGCGATCGGTAATCCTTAGATCTGCAGCACTCCCAGGAAAGGATGGGTGAGAGGCCCGCCGCAAACAGGATCGGGCACGTGAAGAGGACTCCTAAACGAGCCTGGAAGAAACGCCGGTGCAACTGCGGGCGGACCGATCTGTGGGCCGCGCAGAGAAGGACGCTGCAGCGCGTGAGGTCACGCGCAGCCGCCCGCACTCGCGCTCGACGGCGTGCTCTGCCGGCGCACCTCCGACACGCTGCGGCCGGCCGCCTTGAGGACGCCGTAGGACCCATCGTCGGCCTTGAGGCCGCTGGAGTAGCCCGAGGCAAAGCCGCCTGACCCCAGGCGTATCAAGGCAGCAAACGCAGCTGTCGCGATGTTGCCGAGCTGGCCGTCGGCCACGGTGAAGCGCTTTGCTTCGGGGCCGGCGTTGCGGAGGCCGTCGGCGGGCGGCTGAGCAGTGGACAAAGGAGGGCAGGTCGCGAATGTCAAGCAGGGCCAGTGTTGATGCCGATGTGTATCGATGCCGCCTGACGAAAACATGATTGGGTCTAACATCGGCGCAAGCACTCGCTAGTGGTGTTGTGGCGTGTCCGCGGCGCGTGCATTTTGACCGCCCACCCCACCGTGCTCCACACAGCACAAGAAGCACCGGCAGCAGTGCTTGCGTCGCAATTCCAAGCTTTGCGACGTGTGGTACCAAACACCAATCCAAACATCTAGCAATTATATGTTACGAATGCCAGTGATGCTTTGCAGCGCCCTCATGCAGCGGCTGCAACCTGCGCGATCCAGCGTTGTGCTCCACTCAATTTCACCGCACCTGATCGCCACTCGAGCTTGCCATGGCCCTCGCGCTCCTCCGATTAACGTTGCTGAAGGCTCGACCAGCGCTGAAAGCCCGGGTGCCGCTGGGCAGCACGACGCGACTCTGCATCGCAGCTAATCAGGGCCTGATCGTGAAGTTGACTTAATTTAACGCACACAGCAGATCCTCTAAGTCATGATGCTGGTGCGCGTCGCCCCTATCAGCCACCCCGTGGGCCGCGCGCCGGAAGTCACCCTCGTCACTGGAGTGACGCCCGAGCTGCGGTGGGCGCGACTTGCATGCTGCTTTAGTTGTTTGCGCACACTCGCAGAATGTTGGGATATGGCAGCTTTACAGACAGGCTGGGACCGAGGAAAAACGCTGAACATGATCGCAGACGTGACAACCCCCCAAGCTCTCTCAACAGCTGCTCCCGTGAGAGTCAACCCCTGGAGGTGGAACGCCGAGAGACCACCCCTGCACCCCGTACATCAGATAGCATGAGCACATTGCATGCAATAGGTGCTGGTGCACCCGCCCCTGCAAATTTTCCCTCCACCACGGACACTGCGGTAGCAGCATGCGGTTGCTGCAGCGTAGCGGCCCGTTTACAGCTACGGGCGGTGATCGTTGCAGTGACGCAACCTGGCCCGGTCCGCAACAGCGAAATCTGCAACATAGAAGCATGGCACATCGCCTATAAAGATTCTTATGTAAGTGGGCAGGTCAGGTCATGACAGTCGGCCGCCCCCGTCCCAGGGGCATTCGCCAGCGGCGCTCGCCTGCAGGCGGGACATATGCCCAGGGACATATGCCAGCGGCGCTGGCATATATCAGTCAGCTCCGGGCCAGAACAAGCAACTGCAAGTGTCCTCATGCGTCAAACGAGACCGCTTCAACCGCCGCGATCACCGCCTCCCCCGGCCGTCCGCACGCCGCCCACCAGCCGCCGCGGCAGCCGCTGCAGTCTCGACCCGCTCAATCTGCCCGGCCAGCAGCCGCGCGTGCGCCTGCGCCGCGCCGCCGCCCTTCGCCGCCGCCGCGGCCGCCGCGTGCACGCCCCCGAGCGCGGCCAAAGCGTCCTGGTCAGCCGTGCTACCGGGCCCCGCCTTGAACGCGCCGAGCACGCGCCCTAGGCGCAGGGCTCCGAGGCTCGCCCGCCAGTCACCGGCGCGGCCGGCGGCCACGGACGCCGCAACGCAGCGCGCCGCCACGTCGCGCTCGACCTGTGGTGGTGACATTGCCAGGCAGGGGCGCGTTGGTACGCCGCTGCCATGATTCTGATGTGCATGCCCCTCCTGCAAATCACCGCCTGATTTGCCGAGCAGACTCTCGCAGCCCTGCTCTTGTCCGCGTAAAAGTCTGCAAAGGCATCCAGGTCGTCATGGACCCTCAGGGCTCAGCACAGCACAGCACATCACCCCCACCATAACTCACCTTCTTCAGCTTGGCGGCCTGCACGAAATACGCCACCAGCGGCTGCACCTCCAGTGGGCCCCCGGCCCCGCCACCACCAGCCTTGCTGCCGGCCGCGCGCCGCTTCGCCGCCGCCTTGCCGTCCCCGGCGCCAGGCCCCCCCTTCTGCACGTTGGGGTCCGCGTTCTCTGCGTCGTCCTCGTCATCCCTGACGTCACCGTCGCTGACGTCATTGTCGCTGCCGCCCGACGACGCGCCGCCCGCCGCCTCGACGGCCGCGCCCGCGACCGCCTCCGCCAGCGGACTCAGCCACGCGTCGGCCGCGCCCGCCCCGGACGGCCGCATCAGGCCCCCCAGCAGCGCGGGGACGTGCGGCCGCACCGACGCGGCCGTGCCCGCCAGCGGGCCGGCGCAGAGGGCGGACAGCCACTCGGACACCCAGGCGCTCAGCTGCTCGCAGCCGCCGCCGCTGCCACCGTCCCCATCCGCTGCGGCGCCGGCGTCCTGCGGCGGCGCCACCAGCAAGCGCAGAAGAGCGGTGTCGCCCTTCAGGGCATCTGCAGGCAGAGGGGAGAGGGGGAAGGGGCGGGCACAAGTGAGGAGTTGGAGGAGCTGCAAGCAGCCGATGAAAGGGATGTGTGGGCGCGTGTATTCGATGCGTGTGATGCAGAGGGAGTGCAGTCTGGAACAGTCAATGGGCATATGGAAAGTTGGTGCTGAGTGGGATATGAGGGTGTCATCCAGGAGAGGTGCGGCCGACCCACCTTCCACAGGCCCCTCCACGGCGCAGGGCTGCAGCGCGACGAGCAGCGCCAGCGCGCTGCGCCCGCACGCCGCCGCCTGCTCGCGACCTACTGAGTCCGACGCTGCAACGAGCCCCATCCGCAGCGCGTCCCCTGAGAGCGCGAGCAGCGCCGCAGCACCACCCGCCAGCCGCCTCGCCGGGCCGCCCAGCCTGTGCGCCGCCCCCTCCGCGTCCCCCCAGCCGCTGCCGCCGCTCCCGCCGCCGCCGCCCGCCAGCCAGTCCGCGGCGGATGCGAGCGCGCTGCTGCCGTCGGCGAGCGCCCCGAAAAGCCCCTCCGCCGCGGCGGCACGCGCGGCGTCTGAGGCGGCGCACGCGCCCTCGTCGGCGCCGGGCCCGTCCGCCGTTTGGACGAGCGCGTGCAGCAGCGCCAGGCCTGCCAGGTGTATCGAGGCCCTGGCGCACAGGCAGGCGGCCTCGGCAGCCTCGCCGCACGCCGCCAGCGCCCCGTCCCTCGTGGCCGCGGGAGGGCCCGCGCTGCGGCCGCGGGCGCCGGCGCCGGCTGCGGCAGCGGGCTGCAGCTGGCGCAGGGCCGCCTCCGTGGCGGCCGCAGAGCGCTGCTGCAGCGCCGGCAGCGCGGAGGCCAGGAGGCCGGACTGCTGCAGCAGGTGGCGCCCCGGGGCTGTCCCCAGGAGCAGGCCCAGGCACCTGCACGCGCGTGAGGTGAATTTTGTTTTTTTATGAAACGACAGGAATGCTGCACAGTCCTGTGCCCTTATGGCGACAGGACAGGACAGGACAGGAGGGCGTGAGAGCCTGATGCTCGCACGGCGCAGCTTTTGAACGTCCCCGCCTGCTGCGGCGGTCAGCACCCAACCCCCCTTCAGCCAAACAACCTTGCAGCTCCCCTGCCCCAGGCGCCCGCTCACTCGACCGCGCCGCCCGCCGCCAGTTGGCTGCTGCGGATGTCGGTGTCGCAGCCCGGGCAGAACCACTCCCCGTCGGGCACCGCCGCCAGCCGCGGCCGCAGGCAGGTGGTGTGGTAGGCCGCATCGCAGCCGTCGCACAGCAGCAGGTTGTGGTCCGGCTGGGCCTTGCCGCACGCCTTGCAGGCGATGTCATCGTCGTCGTCATCCCGCTCGTCATCACCAGCCGCCTCCTCTCCTTCACCTGCGGCCGCCTGCTCCCGCGGCTGGCCCCCCTGCGCGGCGGCGCCGCCGCCCGGGCCCCACGGCAGGCCCAGCGCGCGCGAGAGCAGCGCGGACAGCTTGGCGCAGCAGGGCGCCGCCGCGAGGCACGCCAGGATGGCCCGCAGCTCCTCGCGCCGCCTCTGCCCATCCTCCAGCTCGGCACCGCCGCCCGCGCCGCCGCTGGCCCCAAGCCGGCCGCGGCCGCGGCTGTGGCCGTGGGAGTGGGCGGCCCCAGCGCCGCTGGTGCTCGCCGTCGCCGCGCCGCCGGCGCCGTCGAAGGTGCTCCCGTACATCTCGAGAAGCTGCCCGGAAGCCAGCTGCTTCAGCGTGTTGGCGCGCAGCCGCGCGGCCGCGGGGAGGCAGGGCAGGTGCTCGGCGATGCTCCAGACGTGACGGCGGGGCTCGGGGGCTGGGCAGCTGTCGAGCAGCTGCTGCAGGGCCCCTGGGGCTAGCATGCCCTCCAAGTCGCCCTCGCCGCCTGCAGGCAGGTGGCGGTGGTCAGCATTGGCTTGAAAACGCGCGACGCGGGCGACACGCAAACGCCCCAAGCAGTGCACCGGGCGATGAATCGCCTCGCGAGCGGGGCGGGGTAGCGCACGCACGGGCAAGCGGCTGTGGGTGCATGGCGCGGTCGGCAATGCGCCGACGCCGGAAGGCAGGTGCCAGCTGCTCGTCCCCACCCCCCGGAGCCCAGCCCGCCACCGCGCCGCCGTATCAGGGCAGCAGCCGCCCCCGGCCGCTTCCCCCGGCCACTCACACAGCTCCGCCCTGAGCGCGGCGCCGACGCCCCCCGCCAGCTCAGCAAGGCCCGCCAGCAGGGCGCACCACCCCTCTGCGGCCTCCTCCTGCGCCCCCAGCGCCAGCACGTCCCTCTCCGCCTCGTCCCCGCTGCCCTCCGCGCCCTCACCCTCCTGCCCCGCCGCCGCTGCCACAGCCGCCGCCGGGGCCTTCTTCCGCTTCCCGCCGCCGCGAACCGCCGCGCCGTCGGCGGCGCCCGGCGCGGCGGCGCCGCCGCGGCGGCCGCGGGTCTTGCGGGGCGGGCTGTGGGGGTCGGCCGCCGGCGGGTGGTCCGCCAGGTGTGAGGCCAGGGCGGCCGCCAGCGAGATCACCCACTCGAGAGGCACCGGCACCCTCTGGCCGGCGCCCGGCGCCGCGGCGCCGCCGTCGAGCAGCGGCGCGACGAGCAGGCGGCAGAACGCGCGGCCGGCGGCGGGGCTGCTGCGAAGAAGTGCGGCGACACGAGCCTGCGTGGCGTGGGAGAAGGGGGCGAACCAATGACAACTCCGCCCGCAGACACTCAGCATCATCAAATGTGTGCGCCTGAAAATGCCCGGCAGGTCAGCTAGGGTGAAGGGCTGCACACGCCAGCGAGCCAGCAGGCTTTCGGGGCAAAGGAGTGCTGATGTGGCGGCTCCGTGGCGTGCCAGGCTGCCAACCCCAAAAACCCACCGCGCCCTCCTCTGTGTTGGGCAGGTAGCTGGGCACCAGCAGGTGGTGCACGCGTGCTGTCAGGCCGTCGTCGCCTGTTGGCCCTGGGGGCCGCGCCAGCACCTCCAGGAGGGCCTCCAGGGGGACCACCTGATAGATGCGCATTGAGGGGTCACAAAAAAGCGCGCGCACCAGGTGGGATTCGAATAGGGGCTGCAGCTGCTTTCTGATGGGAAGGCAATGGAGGGGGGGCGTCAGGAGCGCGATGATGCCGGCCTGCCGGAAAACACCAGGCATGGTGCCCGTTAAAGTCCACCCCTGACTGCACGGCGTTGCAATATCAATCTACGGCACATTCCAGGAAGAACGTTGTTTGGCCCGCACCTCCCAGAACTTGAGGCCGCGGCTGGTGGAGATCGTGAGCAGCAGGTCCGCCATCCCCACCCGCACCGCCGGCGCCGCGTCGCCCAGCAGCGGCGCGAGGCCCGGCAGCGCGCGGCGCAGCACCGGCTGCGCGTGCACGTTGTCCACCAGCAGGCGCAGGCCCTCCAGGACGGCCGCCCTCACGCCGGGCGCGGCGGCGTCAAACGCGAGCTGGTCTGGGGTGTGTTGTTTTGCGGGTTACGGTTTGTCAGTCGAGGCTCGGCCTTTGGCGTGCGTGTGCTTGTTCGCACACGGCAGTTGCGTTTATTATGGAGAGTGTGGTGCATGAGACTAGCGTGGCCCTGCAAGGGAGGCCTGGTGCCCGCCAGTATCGTAGCCACACATGTGATCACGGCAGCCGGCCATCGCACCCGTCAGCTTTGCCACAAACGCCGCCGTCGTGGCCGACGGGATGATCTCCCAGTAGCAGTCCAGCAGCGCGCACGCGCCGGGCGCGGCGGCCGCGCGGACGGCTGGGGCGGGGTCCGACAGCGCGTCCGCGACGGCCGCCAGCTGGCGGCTGAGGGCCTCGTCCTGCTCCTGCTCCGACGCGTCGGGGTCCTGTGAGGGCG
>NW_014010289.1:0-6626 GCF_000611645.1 Monoraphidium neglectum
GCGGGGGGCATGGGATGGAGGACGCCGATTTTGCACTGGCGCTGCAGCTGCAGATGCAGGAGGAGGAGGCCGCGGAGCGGGAGCGGGCGGAGAGGCAGCGGCGCGCGGAGGCGCAGGAGGGCCCGCCCCAGCCGGCGCAGCGCACGGGGGCACAGCCGACGCGGGCGGGGGCGGTCGCAGCTCACCAGCAACAGCAGCAGCAGCAGCAGCAGCAGCAGCGGCGGCCCGGGCGCGGGCCGGGGCACCAGCGGCCGGCTACGCTGGACGGGGCGGCAGCGCGGTTGCGGCCGGTCATGGATAAGGTTGAGGAGAAGTGCAGCATCAGCTGAGTGTAACCGGCTTGACGCAGGCCAGTTGAGCAGCGCGACCATGGGGCAGTTTCTGGGTGGTGCGCACGGCGCAAGGATGGGAAGGAAACGCGCCCCTCATGATGTTCCGCATCGAAGTTTTGGTGATAACGTTGTCGCTCAGCAGCCTGCCGCATCAGGTGTCGCGAGTGCAGCGGGTCAAATTGAATGGACACACTTGTGTCACCCGCCCTGCACCTGCACAGTTGCAGCCAGTGCTGAAAGCCTAGAAACAGCAGGCCCAGTGCACAGCGTGACAGTACTTGGAAGTCGCAAGGCATATTGCATCCATTTGTAGCAGACACCGCAGCACCAGCGCCCGCGAGCTCCAGTTTCCTGCCACTGCTGTCCGCTCTTAGTCTTGGCATGTCAGGGATATCGTAGAGTATCATCACTTGAAACATACACGCGTTTCCTGCTCAGAAGAGGCGGCCTGGTGGCGCCCACGGTCTAGCGGAGGTCTCGACATCCACAAACACGCTGCTCTTGCCGCATCAATGACGCCACGAACTGGAGCTGACGCTGAACCACCTGAAATCAGCGCGTTCCCCTCCGACAGCCCGCTTCTGCTGCGCTCGCCAATAGACGTGCACCCACGCACCGTGCTTGGCGCAAAATGCGATGCGGCGTCCGGGGCTGTGCCCCTGAGCGGCGGTATGAGCGCCCCCGTTGAGTTTGAGACAGAGCACTTCAAGGGAAGAGTTCAGGTGCTTTTCAAGCGGCCGCCGGGGCTGCAGGCTGCCGCAGCCGAGGAGCTGCTGCGCGGCAAGAAGCGACAGATTTGGGTCGCCCTGCAGGTGTGCTGGGCCGCCCCGCACCGCGCCAACATGCCTCGCCCCTGAAAGCAGCAGGCGCCACAGCGGCGCTGCCTTGGCGGCCGCTCGCATGCGTGCCGAGGCGGGCTGCAGGCCGTGCGGGCGGCCTCCAAGCGTTGCCTGGAGGTCAGCCAACCTCAGTGCTGACGTCATGGCCAGTCAGTCGGTCAACCCCCGGCCTGGGGACCGCAAAACACCCAATGCCACTGCACGGGGCAAACTCTTGTGCACTACCTTGCCCTAAACACCTCAGGGCCGGGTGAAGCGCCCCATCCCTCTGGACGACCTGCAGTGTGGCGCCTGGTACACGCGCCCCCTGCAGCTGCCGGCCCAGTTCATCCTCACACCAGCGCTCGAGTGGCTCGGCCGAAGGTGCGGCATGGATGCGGGCGGCACAAATGAGTGGCCGTTGCCTGCATGGTTCCAGGTTGGAGTTTTTCGAGCTCGTGTTGGCTGCAGGCAGGCATGAAGGCTGCTGTTGTGCTTGCCCCAGGTCGCACGGTCTGGCACGGTCTTGAGTGTGGACTTGCGCAGCGTACGCACGCACACGTGCACACGCACACAGGCAGGTGCGATTTCGGTCCTTCTCATCCGTACCCCGCCGCACGGATGCACAGCAGCACTCTCACACACACACATACACATACACACACACACACACACACACACACTCTCTCTCTCTCTCTCATCCACTCACACACACAAACACACGCCCGTGGCTGTGAATCTTGTGACGTGAACCCCCAGGTTGGGCGGCGGCCTCGAGCTGCGGGTCGGCGGCGACACCCCCCACGTCGCGGGGCCCCTCTGCTCCGGCGCGCAGCTGCTCAACATCTCAGTGCCGGGGCAGGAGCCGGGGCTGTTTGAGGCCGAGGAGGACGCGCGCCTGCTGCTGGGGGACGGCGGCGGGGGTGGGTGCCGCAACGTGCGGGCGCACGCGCCGTGAGGGGAGGGGGTGTGAGGGGTGGGTTCTTGGTGCGCCCGAGGGCTTCTTCCACGGAGTTCAGGGGTTTGGGGCCGGCGACGGCGGTCCGGCCTGCTCAACTGCCGATTGGGCTTCCTGCAAAGTGGGCGCAAAAGGGTGCGACAGCTCGGCGTCGACACAATCAGCATACTGTATAAGATTTTGTCCGTGTGCGTGGACAGCGGCGGGGCAGCTGGGGCTGCAGGCTGCCGCCGGCGGCCGTGTGCTTGGACCGGCTTCACCCTGACACGCGCCGGCGGCCCCTACACCAAAACCCGCAGCCGAGCCGATGTCGACGCCGCGGCGGCGCGCGTACTTTCGGCACGCCGCGCACCGCGCGGGGCGGGTGTGGTCCCCAGATCACGTGATCACCATGTACTATTATGACCACAGGTGACGAGGGGCCTGAGCACTTTTTGATGGTGTTTTGGTTGTCTCAAGCTGTGAGTTGGCGATGAATTGCATGAGGGAGGGGACGCCGGCGGGGCGCGTCCCCGCCATTCGTGTCCCCTGGGGCCTGCGTGCTGCTATACACCAACGGCCTCCTCGCTCGGTTGCGCACACGCCTGACGCTTGCTTTTTGTCAGCCCCCGCAACCCCGACGTCACCCGTTGTCACCCGATGCCACACACAGCTTCAACTACGAGACGTTCCGGATGGCTGTCCCTCCCTTCCACCTCGACATGGTGCGCCGCGCTCACGGGACAAGGGAGAGGGGGGCGGGGGCCAGGGCTCGCGCCGCTTCCAACTGCTGCCGCAGAGGCTGGGGGCACTGCAGGGCAGGGACAGGGTGAGGCTACGCCCCGTTGTGGCTTCCTCAAACCTTGAACGTCCCTCCCCCCTGTTTCTGCATTTTTGAGCTTTTGCCGTGCCTGTGATTTCTCCTTGCTCTGGTGGCTGTTTAGGGGGCTGCCAGCCACCTGCGGGGCCCTCAACCATGCCCTCTGAGGTTGCGGCCTCCGAGGTTGCGCCCATTCACTCAACCCGCGCCTTCTGGGCGGCAGGTGCGCCTGATGGACGCGCAGCCTGTGGGCATCAGCCTGAGGGACCGCGCCACAGGGGACTTCCTCTTCCGCTTCGAGGTGGGCGCCGCTTTGCCCGCGTGGCGGACCAAATCAGCTCTCGAGCACGAGGGTAGTGTTGTGCTGCCGCGCTGGGTTATGCGTGATGAGGTTTTGGGGTTCATTTGGTCCTTAGGGTCGTCTTTTGGGGCAGGCAGGGGTGCCAGACGCGCAAGCCGAAAGACATGCGTCCGGCCGTGCGCGGCTGTGCCGTACGGCGCTTGCTTCGTGTGTCCCCTAGCGATTTTGTACCTGCAGCACAACCTCGCACTTGCCTTGAGGTTGCCCGGCACTATGCAGCACTGACAACAGAACTCTTACCAACCAAACCAAAACCAAACTCTTACCAACCACCGCGCATCTCAGGTGTGGCACCGCCGCATGCTGGACCATTTGGAGGAGCACAAACACCGCATACAGGCGCACGCGGCGCGCGCAGCCGCCCTGGCGGCCCCCGGCGCCGGCCCCGCGGCGGCACACCCCCACGACGACGCCTCCCAGCTGCACCCAGCGGGCGCGCACGGCGCCCTGGGCGGCGCGGAGGGCATGAGAGAGTTACAGGACAGCAGCGGCCGTGGAGACCCCGGGCCAGCCGAGGGGGGCAAGCTTGTCGGGTCGACTGCCAAGGCTGTGGCGGCGGCGGCTGACGCCGGCGGCGAGGACGACACGGGCCCCGCATACGACGCGTTGGCGCTGATCTGAGGCAGGAGGGCGGGGCTTTGATTTGCATGACCCAGGATTATTCAGGCCCTGATCCCAGCTGACTTCTGAGCGCTCATTACGCGGGCAAAGCCGGGTTAGCTGCGGGTTATCGCATCGGTCAGTGCACGACTACCAGAACCCTGGGTGGCCCGACCTGGCACAATAACAGGATCCAGCAGCGTGCGGGGCATATTAGCCTGCATCTGAGGTGTTTGATGGGCCTTCATACCGACAATTCACTAATTCTGTTAGCTTCCTGTAGCTTTGCGGTGCATCATGTCTGGCTGCCCTGCGAGGACCGCCTAGCCAAGGGCCGAGCTGCTTTTGTGTGTGCGTGCATCCCATGTTTGAGTCGTGCATACGCACAATGGTTCTTTGCGTGGCATTTGACAGTCCACAACCCAGCAGGGTACAGCCTGGCACCTGCCAGCTGTTTTGCACATCAAATTAAGCGCCAAAATGCTGTTTCAAGCAGGTGGGCTAATCTGTCCCTTGAACAGATGTGGCACAACAGGTCTCGTCCTAGATTCAGTCACAACTACACTCCACCACAAGGAAAGCCCGTTGGGCCTTGTGCCACCATTATCATCTGCAGCTGAGGTAATGCAGCTCAACCCTTTGAGCAACACAAGCCAAGCTTCATATCCGTTTCACAGCATCCAGTTGTTTTGATCACTGCCCAGTGGCTTCAACTCTGGCTTGATCAGATGATGTAATCTGTATTTTTGATTGCGTATGCCGCTGGGCCGCGCTGCGTGGGGGATGTTGGGTGACAAGAAGCACTGTGTATGTGCGCCGAAGCGGGGCGCGCTATTGCGGTGATTGTCACCCTGTGTCGGCGGGCGGCTGCATCGCGTCGGCACCAGTCGGCATCTTTGTGCCCGCGTGTCTCGCGTGCCTGGAAGATCTGCGGCAATGCTTATGTGTGCGGTGATATCATTTTGGAATGGGGGAACTGGATGCAGACAGACGCAGAAGGTTGAACCAGGCCAGGTTGATGATGCGTTGACGGTGTGCTGGTTGGTGGGGGTGCTGCGGGCGAGGGGGCAGGGTTTAGCGGGCGTGTACTGTGTGCACGGCAAGGCAGCGGGGCGCCATGGATGTGTGCGTTGCACCGTGCAGTTTTACAAAGCGAGGTCGTGCAGATGGGGCATGTATGTTGCAGGTCCAGGTCGCACGGTTGGGGATGGGGGAAGGCGGTTATAGCAACAAAATGCAAGTGCGACTTCTTCCGGACCAATCGGGTTGCAGGATGGCTGGCTCCAGGGTCAAGGGTTCAGGTTTGGGAAATTCATCACACCCTGGACCTAGATGACCCACAACCACAGTACTGGATTCAGGTCATGCCTGGGGCGCGTGCTCCAGGTCCGCGCACCCGTGAAAAGCAGGGAGGAGGACACGTGGGCTTGATCACGTGGCACGGATGCTGTGTACATTCCGCTTTGTGCTGCTGAGCAGTTTGATGCTGTTCAAAGCAGTTTGAAACTGTTGAATTTGTTGGCAGAGATTTGCACCAGCGTCAAGACCGGCCGTGGACGCATTCAAATGCACAGGCGCCTGTGCAGGCCGGCCTGACACGGTCAGGTTGGTGGACTCATGAACAGCCGCTTACAGCTGCAGCAGTGTGTGCTAGGTTTGTGTCATGACACTGGAGTTGCAAGGATGTTCTGATTAATGTGTGGGGGCTTTGGCCAAGTCCAGCGGCTGCAAGGCGTGCCCAGGAAATCAGGAACGGCCTGGGGTTGGGCGCCCACCCTAGTGGCAACCGCGCTCGCCCCATGCACGCACTGTCGAGTCGCCGCCTTCTGCCACAGATTGCGGCAGCAGCCACAGCTTGCGCGACTCACTGTGACAACTGTGTGGTCGAGAGCGCCTTCAATCGGTTGCACGCAGTGCGCAACTCCCGGTTCCCCTGAGTGCCAACCACGCGAGCCCCCTAGAGAGGTACAACACACAGCACGCGTCGCCACCAGCGCATCAATGCATGGTCCACGTCGTAAGGCCACCACGCCTCGCACCTCTCCGACTGCCGGCGCTCCCGAGACCGCGGCACCCCACACCACACGAGTAAGCCGCCAGGCTTGTGAGAGACTCTTGCTGCCTCGGAGGTAGCGCTCACAAGGCACCTTTGTCGGGAGCCCTTGCAAGTGCAACCCTCTCTGCTGTTGCGAAAACGTGCCGTGGGCCCCATGGTGCTTTGCATGGGAGGCACACCAGGCAGGTGGCTTGAAATCTGTGCGCTCGGCACGACAAATCTGCCGTCAACACCTGCCGCTGTGATGGATGACTCGTCGGGCCGGACTTACACACATCAACGATGTGCCTGGCCGTGGCGATGGCTTAGACCTCCATATGTACCATAATCAGTACGGTCAACCCACCACCATAGGTTAGGTCAAGGCCCGTGCACCCCTACCAAGAAGCACCCTCTCTCAGTCAACGCTGCCTAGGGGTTTGTTCTCAAGTTGATTGGCCTGGCCCCAACCAGACTGGTCAAACGTCCTCCCACAGCGCAGCCGGCATGTAAAAAATGCATATGTTCAGCAGCAATCACTCCTGCCGGCAGCCCACGCGCGTGTTTGTCATGCCTTGAATCCCCTGCTTGCCTCCCACGCGGCTAGCAAGCCTTCAGCAGAGACCCGCACCTCCTGCTCACCCTGCCCGCCTCCCCACTGGACGCCGCCTGGCTCCACCCCCGCCGACACGGGTGCGCTGCTGCAGCCCGCCTCCCCAAGCG
>NW_014010288.1:0-6624 GCF_000611645.1 Monoraphidium neglectum
CCCACCCCCAGCAGGCGCTGGCCAAGGAGATTGGGATGCTGGCTGACCTCACAACCCACCCAAACGTGGTTCACTTCTGGTGCGCGCAACTGCTGAGAGCCACTGCAACTTGGACGAGCAACCAACGCTCCTGCGGGCCAATGCAGCCACTGCAACCATATCCGATAAAACACACGCAGCTGGAAGGGGTCGCAGCCGACCAGCAAGCATGCCCACCAACCCTGCAGGTCGTCATAGTGACCAGGCCCCCCTCCGCACACGGGCGCCCGTCATCGGCGTGTGCTGTACACTGCCTGGCACTGCCTAGTCATGGTCGGCCTCGTGCGCCGCGCCCACTCTCCTTCTCGTATGCAAACTAATTCACTCAACTCATTCTACCTCACCCTACATGATCGCTCGCTCTGCTGCCCTCATCAGCGGGGTGTGCGAGCGCAAGGACCCTTTGAGGCCCCTGGTCATCACGCAGTATTATGAGAAGGGGTCAGTGCTCCAGATGCTGGCAAGGGCCAAATCCTGGCTGGACCTGGCCCCGCCCGCCCGCAAGGAGGTGGGGGCCCCCAGCCGGAACGGCCCGACGGCGGCCGTCTGGTCGTGTGGGCGGCGCCGTGGATGGCGCTGAGACCCCAACCGCCGTAGCTGTGGTCGTTATTATTATTCTCCATTCAATTCAAACAGCTGAGCACCTCGGCGTGACAGTAACGAGACTGGCATGCATGAACATGCACTGCACACCAGTCACAGTCACGCCTCCCCCTCTCACACACACACACACACACACACACACACACACACACACACACACAAACGCACACTCGACACGCGCGCGCGTTCGCAGGAGGCCCTGAGGGAGCTTCATCACCTCAGCTGGGCGGGGCGCCTCAAGATGCTGCACGATGTGGCGGCCGCCATGATGTGAGCCATGCAGTGCTCAGCCCCAGCCCGCCGGCCCGTGCGGCCACCCCCTCTACGCGTCCCTCCTTGCAGTCAACATACAGGCCCTCTCTTTGCTGCAGTCACCAGGCCGCTTTTGGATGTGGGGCCTCAGCATTTCAGCCGCGGCCCCCAGCGCGCACCTCTTACATCAGGCGGCTGCATCGTATCACCCTCCCCCCCCCCACACACACACACAGACACAAAATCGCATATCCACCCACCCACCCGTCCATACCGCAGGCACGTCCACTCCCAGGGGGTGCTTCACGGTGACCTGCGCTCCCCCAACCTGTTTGTGGACAGCCACGGGAAGCTGGTGGTCGCAGACTTTGGCTTCGGCGAGATCCTGCCGAAGGACGTTAAGGACGTGAGAGAGAGAGAGAGAGTTTGTGTGCGTGTGTGTGTGTGTTTGTGTGTGTGTGTGTTTGTGTGTGTGTGTGTGTGTATGTGTGTGTGTGTGTGTTGGAAGGGGTGTAGAGGAGTGGAGGGAGAGAGCTGTGCGGGCTGCCGGCCGGTGGCGCCAGCGCCAGGCATGCTCCGTGGAGCTGCACGTTGCGTACCCAGCTGAGGCGCCTTGGCATCGTTCAATCCAGCAACAGAATGTGGGACAAGCCCCAGTTCATGCCCCAAGCCCCAGCATTCATGACCCTTCCCCTGTTTCCATCGTCCGCTGACTGCAGAATTCCCCTGACCAGGCGTGCTGCGGCCACCCCCTCCACCCCCAGGTGTCACCAAAGAGGACGACCAACCCGCGCTGGGTCGCGCCAGAGGCGCTCCATCCCAAGCACCCCCGCATCTCAAAGGCGTCTGACGTGTACAGCTTTGCGATCATCATGTACGAGGTGGGCGCGGCAGCGGATGGCGGGCGCGTGGGTGGTTGTATTGCATCGGGATTGCATGCTTTGCAGCGCTCCAGGGCGTGGTCCTTCTGGAGTCACTGCATCTGTGCACCTCACTGACTTTTATGCGTGTGTTCAGGCACACATGCATATGCACACACATGCACCTGCGCACACACACACACACACACACACACACACACACACACACACACACACACAAAACAACACACAAATACACGCATGCCACCTCCTGAACATCATCAGATGCTGACGTGGTCCATGCCCTACCACAACATCGCCACAGCCACGGTGAGGCGCCCTCCCCAGCCTCGCTCCCCCAACCCCCTAGCTGGCCGGCTCCCAACCCAGCCGCTTCTTGCGCCGTCCGCTGCACCCCCAGCTACGCCCTGTTACCCCAACTACGCCTTCACTTAATACGCGGCCCTCTGCCTGCCTCAACACGGCCCTCTTGGACGCCCTTGCAGTTTTGTGCTGCGGACTAGCACTCACCAACTCTGCCTCCGTGCCTGTATTCCCTCTTGCCAGCTGATCGTTACTAAGCAGATGAAGGACCTGGGCGGCGTCAGAGTGACCCCTGAGGTACCGCAGCTGCCGCCCGACGAGCAGCTTCCCCTGGCTCCCTGCGGTCCCCACCTGGAGCAGTACAAGCAGCTCATGACGGTGGGCGGTCATGGCGACGTCAACGTGCATTGCGGTCGTACCGCGTGATTTGGGCGGGGGGAAGGGGGGTGGTGAGAGGCGGTGTGCCAGGGTGGCATCAGCTACCCTTCTGGTAACACCAGCAAAGACTTACAGCTGAGAAGTGCACGATTGCCAGCATGGGAATTTCACTTTTTTTCTCTCTGTGTGCGGGCCGCTCCCTCACACACATACACCAATCAAGACACGACACGGGCGCTGTGACCACTGTCCTATGGCACAATGCTAATGGGAAAGCCTGGTGCACAGCCTCATCCAACCAGCCAACAACTCCCCTCCCACACACACCCTCCGTCCCGTCACCTCCCTTAGGCCTGCTGGGACCCAGACCCATCCAAGAGGCCCACGTTTAGGCGGGTGACCGCCCTGCTGGAGAAGCAGCAACAGGTGCGAAGCCCCCCATACCGCCTTGGCTCAACGCCTCCCACCACCCTGATGCACGCGTGCAGCTGCACTAGCACATACCGCGGACGGCCGCGCCACGGCCATCTGCTGGCAATGGCGGCTTGGTGTGTGAAAGCACCACGTCGCGGCCATCTCTTTTCGTTCGGCTGTTCTGGCCCTGCGTCCCTGATCCTGTACTGTACCTGAGCGCAAGGGCCACCTGGTCGCTGCTGATGCGACACCTCTTCGCAGCCGCAGGCATGAGCTTGTGTGGTTGTGCCCTTGTCGTGCCTGCTCATCACTGCACACTGACTATCAGCACGGCGCTTTGTGGCGCAACCGCAGGAATGGGCCAAAGTTTTACAAGCAGAGCAAGAGCTGACGATCTTGGAGGAGTCACCAGCTGCTGACAACACCGCCGCAGCGGATGACATCGCCAACGGCGGCGCCCCTACTACGGGCCTGGACCCCCCCAGGCCGCAGACGCCGCCGCCGCTGGCGGGCGGCGGCGGCAGGGGCGGCGCGGCCCAACAGGGCGGGCGCGGAGCGGGGCCGGGAGGGGTTGCGGCGGCCGGCCGCCCTGGGGTCGAAGGGCCTGCAGTGGCAGGGGTGGTGGCTGAGCCGGCCTCGGCCGAAACCTTGTGGCACTCTGCTGAGCCTCCCAAAGAACGTGAGGCGCCACCAGGGGCGCCCGCTGCAGCGGTCGAGGGCGAGTCTGCACCAGTGGGCACGGACTCTTGCGCGCAGGCCGTGGCGGAGACGGAGCCTGCGCGCGTGGTGCGACCGCTCTTCGGCGGCTGGACGCCGTTTTTGGCGGATGTGACGGGGCAGGTGGTTGCTGCGATCCATGAGGAAAATGGGGGCGGCGCCCCCACAGCCGCGCGTCCCAGCGGACCAGAGGCCGCTGCCGCCGCGCCTACGGGAGTGACAGCGGCAACGGTTGCAGCGGCGGCAGCGGCGGTGTCGGAGGTTCCAGGTGCGGGGGACGAGCTAGGAGAAGCCGTGAGCGCGCCCGGCGGCCCCTTCGCGCGGGCGCACCTGTGCGGCTCCTTTTCATCTGCCGCTGCAAAGCTCGTGGAAGCGGCGGCGCTCCCGGTGGCGCCCGCGCACGAGCCGGTCGACGCGGCGACAGCCCTGGCATTCACGGGCGCATCTGACTCGGGCCCGTTTGCGGCGCTCGTCGCCGACTTCGGCGTCGCGTGTCTGGATAGTGAGGATACAAGCCAGCCGCGCTGCGCCGCCCCCAGCTCCATGGATGGCGGCGACTTCAACCCGTTTGCGGCCATGCAGCTGGGCTGCATCCTTGGCAGCGACCCCAGCGGGCCGCATTCGCCGCCAGGGGCGATCGACAGGGGCTTGGCCGCGAGCTCCAGCGGCGAAGCGGTCAACCCCGTGAAGGCAGCTGCAGCGCGGGCAGCGGCCGCCGCTGCGCCGCGCCCACCTTTTGCTGAGTGCGAGAGCGCCGCCGCGCTCACCCTGGCAGGGCAGCGGCCCCACCCCGAGGCAGCCCGCAGCGCAGCCACTGCGGCGTCGGTGGCGGTGGCGGCGGTGGAAGAGGAGGCGTCAGAGACTCCAATGTCGACGATGGCGCAGAGCATCGGCTGGCGCCATGACAGGGCGCAGGAGGAGCTCGAGGTCCTGCTGCGCCGCTTGAACCCCAGCGCTGCCCAGACCCAGCCGCCGCCCGCCGCCGGCGCTGCGGGCACCGGCGGCGCGGCGGCGTGCCCGCCGCTGCCGGAAGGGGAGCTGCCGCACTGGCCTGAGCCCAACTCTGGCGGCTCAAGGCCGTTGACGGGGTCGCCGTCGTCTGCGCCGTCACCGCAGGTGGTCTGGTCCCGGTGAGGCCCTGGAACAGTGACCCTCGAAATCCCAACAGCTAGTCGCGCCAGCTGAGACCCGCGGGGGTATACACATGTGCGTGACAGCCGTGCCGCCTTCCGGCGTGCAGCATTCGCCCATCCAGTGTGCCGCCTGCCACGCTGCGGCGGTTGGGCTACGACCCTTTTGACATTCCAGGAGTGATGGCGCCAGCACCTGGCGCGGCCCCGCACCTTGTAGCACGTCCGCGGCGCGTTCCGCCAACACACCCAACCCCGCCCCCGCCTGCGCGCCTTCCCCGCCTTGCAGCGGCGTGTGCCAGCGGCCCCCCCTGGTGGTGACTGAGTACTTCAGCAACGGGTCCCTCTACACGCTGCTGCAGAAGGCCCACATGCAGCTGATATCAAAGAACTCCAGCCAGAAGGTGCGGCACCGCGCCTCGCGCTTTTGCGCGCACACTTTCGTGCGTTTGAGGGGAGGGGGGTTGGACTTGAGAGTATGCCGGAGCATACGGGTAGACGATGTGTGGCGTGCAAGGCGGGCTAGGCAACGTTCATGTACACATGCTTGGCTGTCAACTGGCTGCCCAAACAGTGTGTTTTGGCTTCATCTGCTGATCACAGGACGCCTTTAGCGGCTCGCGTCACGGCGCTGCGACCAACCATGCGGCTGTTTGATGCAGCGATTGGCAGCCGGTGCCCCGCCTCTGTGCCGGGGCTGACCGGGCCGCGGCTCCCGCAACCCACTTCCCCCCCCCCACACCCATCACAGCACGTGAAGTGGCTGTCGTGGAGGTGGCGTCTGGAGATGCTGCACCAAGTGGCGGGCGGCATGATGTGAGGCTCTTTGAGGGTTTGATTTCCTTTTCTTGAGGGAGGGGGTAGACTGGTGCCGGGCGGCTGGGGTATGAGGCGTGAGCGCCACCCGGAGTGGCATCGCTTGTGAAGGCCTGGACGGCATTGCGGCGGCGGGCCGCTTGAGAGGAGCAGCCGTGGCCCGCGCCCGGCGCAGCAGCCCATCCCGCCCGCCGAGGCGAGGTTTTCTTGGGCCCTTGCATCCGAGCAGGCCCCAACGCTCCCTTATGCCCGCCCCTGACGTCCCGCCTCCCCCCCCCAAAACAGGTACCTCCACAACTGCAACTTTGTGCTTGGGGACCTGTGCTCCCACAACCTATTTGTAGGCGGCGACGGCAGGATCAAGATCGGGGACTTTGGGTTCTGCCAGATCCTCCCGTCAGATGCAAAGCGGGTGGGGGTCTCACCTGCGCCACCACATTGGTGGTATTATTGCCGTTTTGTGTGTGTGTGTGTGTGTGTGTGTGTGTGTGTGTGTGTGTGTGTGTGTGTGTGTGTGTGTGTGTGTGCTCTGGTTGATGTGTGCGTCGACGAATTGCACTGCTGGGCGGCAAGCTGGGACGCATGATCATGGGAAAATTCATGGTTAGGGGTACGCTAGGGGCCAAGGCAAGCTGAGCTGCCTAGCTGAAGGTCGGCAACTTGCGTGGTTGTGTGTGTTTGGTGGTAAAAGGGTGATGCGGTTCAAGAGAGGGTGGCAGCTTAGGATCAAGGGTGGAGAACGCGTGGGGTGTCTGGGTGATGGGGGTGCCGCGCGTCCCGTGTTGGCAGCACCCTGTGTTTTGCGCGCCCGCTGGCTGCCTATGACACCCTTTACATGCCCCTCGAGCCGTGTTGCCCAACCTCGGCATCCCCAAACCCACAACAACTCAACCTCGTACCAACCCAGATCACGGTGACGGAGCAGACGCACCCGCGCTGGGTGGCGCCAGAGATGATGCGGTCCTACGAGCTGTCCAAGGCGGCTGACGTGTACAGCTTTGCTATCGTGATGTACGAGGCGCTGACGTGGCGGAAGCCCTTCTTCAACATGAGGACCCCTCTGGTGGGGGGGAGGGTGGGGTGTGTCAGGG
>NW_014010287.1:0-1388 GCF_000611645.1 Monoraphidium neglectum
CCGCCGCTTGCTGCTGCTGCTCTGCCATTGCCCGCTGCCGCAGCTGCTCGAGCTCGGACTGCGAGATTTGGCGGCGGAGGAGGGGGGTGTGAAACCGTGAGAGAGTCTTGCCGGAGTAGGGGCCGTGCCACACAGGGACGGGCACCTCGACCCCACCGCTCGCAACCCGACCAGCCGTGCAGCAGCCGGTCCATCTCAGCCCGCCTCCGCCGCCCCTCCCCCGCCCGCCTCGAGGCAGCCGCCTGCCCTCGCGCCCCCGCCGCCGCGCGCAGCCCGTGCATCCCCGCGGCGCGGCTGCTTTGCCGCCGCCCAGGGCGCCCATTTGCGCGCGCGCTTGCGTCTTGCCCCGCACCTTAAGGCGCGCTTTGGCCTTCTCCTCTTCTGTGCGCTCCCGCACCACCGTCCGCTCCCGCTGCTCCAGGTCCTCACGCATCTTGCGCCGCTTGCCATCCTGCTGCGCGTACCGCGCCTCGCGCGCGGCCTTGGCGCTGCGCGGCGGGCGGGGCGCGAGGCGCGCGGGGGGCCGGGGCCGGAAGCGGGTCAGGTGCGTCGAGGGGGGAAGCAGGGTTGGGCGCCGTGGCTCGGGGCGGCGGGCCGTGGTGCCGTCAAGCAGGCCGCCGGGGTTTGCTTTGCGGCTGCATCACCACACACATGCAGGCCGCCCCGACGTCGCAGCGGCACGCGCCCCCACGCACAGCTGCCGCGCCGGTCAGATCTGCCCTCTGCACGGCCGCGTGCGGCGCGAAATTCCGGGCAAGACAGCCGCGCGGCGCCCACCAGAGGTAGTCATCCAGTGCGCCCCTCGCCGCTGCATCTGAAAGGACCTGGTAGGCCTTCTGCAGCTCTGCAAACTCGGCAGCCGCGTTTGGCGTCTTGGCTTTGTCTGGGTGCTTGATCAGCGCCAGGCGGCGGTAGGCCTGGCAAGTACAGCAAGAGGGGAGGCGGCTTGCGAGAGCGCGAGAAGCACGGCTCCAGCTACGAGCGGCTGCTGTCCCATGCGGCGCATCGGCGCATCATTCAGGGGCGGCAGCGAAGGGCACGGACGACGAAAGCAGCGCAGCGGCAAGCGCGCAGCAGGTGCTGCGCACACTCGCCGGTTGGTGCCCTGTCGCCACCAGCGCGTGCATTCACCTTTTTGATTTCATCTGCAGTGCTCTCGGGCCCCTTTTCGAGGCCCAGCACCTCGTATGGCGACTTGCCATCAAAATCGAGGTCCGCGGCCATCTTTCGTGCTCATACCGGTATCTATATTACGTCAATGCTTAAACCACATGTGCAAGTCGCATCTGTCATGTATAACACGGTAGACTGTGCGGTGACATGCGCAGCCCCCATACGCCCCGCCTCCGGCTCTTACTGACAGCCGCCCCTCCCCCCCCCCCCCCCCC
>NW_014010287.1:1972-7199 GCF_000611645.1 Monoraphidium neglectum
CCCCGCCGTCCGAAAGCAGAGCACGCGGCGTCAGTCAGCCCCCTGCGTGTGGCATGGCAACCATGGCGTCCCCGAGCTTCCAGGAAGCAATGCTGGCCACGGCTGCGGGCTGCTTTTCACTCAGGCATAATAAAAACGTACAATTCATGAACTGAGTGAAACGCGCCTGGGTCTCGCACGTTCACACCCTGACTGCTGCATGGCCGTGGTCAAGATATGATATGGTGCTCAGATCAACACCTGCAGCAAGGTCAAACTTTTGTACAGCGGCATGTGACCTGTGTGCTGGTGTACGGCGATGGGGAAGTGCCGAGGTGGAAGGCCTTGCAGCCGCCACGTGAGCCATTTGCGGTGGCGCCGTTGTGCGGTGTGCACTGCAAAACCTCCGCTGTTGCGCTGCATACACACCCTTGACGGACCCCTGCACAGCAACCGTCTCCTAACCAGCTGGACCGTGCGTGCTCTGGGGAGCCAGTGACACGAGTGATCAGCAATCGCAAGCAAGCCTGTAATGCGTGGCTGCACACGGTCGCGATCACCCTGTCCTTGAACCTTGAAAGGGTGATGAAAGTCACATGCTACAGTTCGCACCACTGACATCACCTCACTGGCCAAGGCCGAAAAACAAGAACCAAGGGTAGTAGCGCATTTCAACATGCATGCATTGCCTGATACTGCCCGCAGGGCACCAGGCCAGGGACACCCAATAAGCTTGGTCCCGCTGCCCCGAGCGCTGGCTGTGCTGGTGTGGTGCAGCTCCATCCACCTTTCAGGTTTGAAAACGGCAGGGGAGGGAAACCTCGTGAGGCAAGCGCCATACGGCTGAGGCAGTCGCAGCCACACAAGCACACATGTATCAGTGATTGGGTGCTGCGGGCGCAAACCATGGTCGTCTGCACTGCAGCGGGCAGCAAGCGTCGTCTAGGAAACGAGCAGCTGTCAGCAGGGACGCGACGCGCTCTATTGCACATATACAGACGAGCATGCAACAGGCTGAGAAGCATGTGCTGCTGCAGCAGGGGCCATGCATGCACACACTTGCCATTCCCAATTCGTACGCCCTGAGAAGTGGCCGTCTGGCTGCGGCAGGGCATAGACAGAATCCGAATGTAGCACTTCTGGGACATATGTGACCTGGTGCGCTGTGCTAAGCTCATCAGCGGCACGCCGGACGTGCGGCAACTGGACTCGCTGCTTGTTGTGACGCGTGAGCTGGCGCATGCAACCCGATAATGGCCAGAGGTGCGATCGCTTCAAAGAGACGTGGGGCCAAGATCCACTATGCCACACATTAGACCACTAATAGGCAGCTGTTTGTGGGCTGGACCTGCCCACGTGCTCAGTGAGAGTGTGACATCAGCCCACAGGGCGGGGGCGGTCTGGTGGCGATCGCTGTGCGGCGAAGCTGCGCTGGAGAAGTGGCATGATCATTTCCATCCTGTCCGATGACTACCGGTGTGGCCCCTGTTGAGTCGACCGTCCCGTGCAGTGCTACGCGCTGTTTACTATCTCAACGGAGTTCGAACCCTGTCATCATGCCGCTGCAGCGGCTGGACAATCTTGTTTTAGTGGTTTACGCTCGGGAGTGTTTTGCAACACGGCTTGAAGCCCGCGGGCCCCAGGTCAAGCGCTGTGACGCGGCAAACAACACCAGTCTGATCTGGCAGCGCGGTAAATCTGTGGTGTAACAACAAAAAGTATGCTACGCCATAGTACTTTTCAGCCTGCACGGGGCTGCAGGCTCCTCGCAGGCAGGGCTGTTGTCCGCTTCGCCAGCAATAGGGGTCAGCACGCGTCCCGAGGAGCTGTCGCCGACAGCCGCGGGAATCACGCATGCAACCCACAAGCTTGCGGGAACTTTTCAGCGGCCCTTGGCGGTCCCGGGCCAAGCGCTGTCCCGGGCGGTTCCCGGCATGAGCGGCGTCGGGGTCGCGCCGTCGTGGTTCGCGCTGTGTTTGAAAGGTGAGCAGGTTGATGGAAGAAACGCCTCTACGTAAGGTGATTCAGACAAGACTGCATGCATGCAGCCCGCGCCCGCGGATCGTCAGCGCCGCTCAACCACACCAAACTTTTGACAACCGACAAGTGCACAGCTTGCAGCCCGCCCGCATGATTTTCCCACCCCGGCCGGACGTCGGGCCCCTGGCACCGCCCCTCGCCGCCCGCTGCTGCAACCGCTCGGTCCCGAAAGCCGCCACTCCCGCCGCTGCCAAAGCGCCCCCCCCTCAAAACCCACCCTGGCCAGGTTTTCCGAGCGCTCCATCAAGAGCGTCATGATCGCGCAGCAGCAAGCCAAGGAGCTCGGCGCCTCCGAGGTGCGCGGCGCGGCGCGGCGCGGCGGCGCCCGCTCGCCTCACGCCCCCACCGACGCAGGCGCGCCGCGCCCGAGACGGCGCTGCTCCCTCCTGCCCCTTCACGTGGGGGGCTCCTGCTGCCAGGGCAGCGGGCGGCCCGCGGCCGCGGGCGCCGCAGCCCCGGGCCGCCGCCGCTCTTCGCTTCACCCTTCCACCCGCGTACGTCGGCCCGGCGCCAGGTCACGACTGAGCACGTCCTGCTGGGGCTCATCCAAGAGGACACCACATCGAAGAGCGGATACCTCAACAGCGGCCTCACGCATGAGGTAAGCCTGCGTAACCTCGGGCGCCCGCCCCCGTGATCTGGTGATCTGGTGATCTGGTGGCGGAGCAGGGGGGCAGCGCCCCGTGGCGGGCGCGTGCGCATCCGCGGCGTCCGCTGCCGCCTGAAATGCACCTGGCGCGCTCCCTGTAGCTCCAAGGGTCGTCGCCCTCGGCGTGCAAGGCACGAACGGGCCCTCGTCCCCAGCGCAGCCCAGCCAGGCCTCACGTCTTCTCCTGCTTTGTCCGTCCCCCCCCCCCGCCCCCGGGCATTCAACAACAGAAAGCGCGTGCCGCGGTGGAGGCGCTCGGCGGCCGCCGCAAGGCCATCACCGGCGCAGACAACATCCCTTTCAGCAGGGAGGTCCGGAAGACCTTCGAGGCCGCCACCAACGTGAGCGCGGAGGGCCGGGGCGCAGGGGCGGAGAGCAGGAGGTGTGGCCGCCGCCCGCCGGCGCCGCAAGCGGCTGCGGCGGCACGGGGCGGTTGGGGAGGGGCGCTTGGTCTCGCGGGTGCATGCCGCCGGGCGCCCCGGTCGCGGTGATGTCTGATGACGCCACGCGCCCGGGGCCGCCGCTTGTCCCCACCCCCTCCCCCGCCCAAAAAACCAGGAGTGCAAGCGGTCCGCGGTGACCTACATCAGCCCCGAGCACATACTGCTGGCCATGCTCAGCCAGACGGAGTGCCGCGCGCGCATCCTGCTTACGAGGTGCGGCGGGGCACGGGCGTTTCGGTCCCTTGGCTTCGATAGGGAACCTCGTACCCCTATGTCCCCTTCCTCGGCCCCCTTCCACACACACACACACACACACTCTCTTTCTCTCTCTCTCTCTCCCTGTCTCTCTCTCACACACACACACACACGCACACGTATAGACGCACACACACACACACACACGTATATACGCACACACACACACACAAAGTTATCTACGCACACGCTCATGCACACACTCACACATGTACGCCCACACACATACGCACACGCACACGCACGCACCCTGCAGCATCGGCGTGGACTGCGACGTGCTAAAGGCTGAGGGCGCCAAGCGCGTCAAGGGCGGCCAGGAGCCAGAGGCCCCCAAGAAGAAGAAGTCGGTGAGCCCCGCCCCGCCCTTCCCGTCCGCACGTGGCCTGCCCGCGCCCGAGCGCCGCACGCCGGCGGCGCGCCCCGCGCGGACGCCCCGGCGCGGCCCTCCCGCGGGCCGGCTCAGATTTCTGAGCTTTCACCGGCCAGGCCCGGCCCTGCCCTGAGCCTTGCTGTCGCTTCTGAATGTTGATTTCGATTTTCTCAGGAGAAGCAGGGTCCCAAGGCTCTGGAGGAATTTTGCAAGGACCTCTGCGCGGAGGTCAGGGCCGGCAAGGTGGACCCGGTGAGAGGCCTGTGCTTGTGCCGCCAGGACGGGGAGGGCGCGGCCTTGCAGCTGCGGGGCAGCCAGCCGCGCGGCGCGGCGGGGGCAGGCGTGGGGACGGCCGCTCGATCAGGGGCGATGGGCGCGGCGGGCGGGCGGGCGGCGAGCCGCGGCTTTCTGAGAGGGCTGCTGGTTGGCGCGAGGCTCCCGCAACCCAGCATCACAGCACACTGGCTCGCCCGCGAACCGTCATCCCTCCAAATCGTTGTGGTGATGAAGGGGCTAGAGGACGATGAAACGGCGGGGCGGGCACGCCCCTGCCCACCTCGCGTGCGCCCGCGCCGCAACTCCGCCCCCTTTCCCCCTCAAAAATGCCCGCCGTCCAGGTCATCGGGCGCGAGCACGAGGTGGCGCGCGTGATGCAGATCCTGGCGCGGCGCAGCAAGAACAACCCCATCCTGCTGGGGGAGCCGGGTGCGCACACACAACACTCCCACCCCCCCTCCCCCTCGTCCTCGTGCTTGCCCGCTGCACGACCCATTTCCCCGGTGCCTGCCGTGTAGGCCCTACCTCAGTGCCGCCCGCAGGGCCCCGCCGTCTCTGAAAATACGCCCCTGAGCAGCCGCCCGGCCGCTGCCCCGGCTATTCGCCGCTTTGCTCCCCTGCCCTGCCCTCCCCTGCCCCTACTTGGCCTCCCCTGCCGCGCCCTGCCCCGCCCCTGCCTTTCCACCCGTCCCCTTCATCCCTCGAACGCCACCCCTTTACCTTCTGACTGTTGACCCTTGCTCCTCGCCCCTCCCCCGGCCCGCGCCAGGCGTGGGCAAGACCGCCATCGCGGAGGGCCTGGCCTACGCCATCGTGCACCGCATGTCACTGGACGGCTCCCCCCTGCCAGAGTTCCTGAGGGGCAAGCGCGTGCTGCAGCTCGACGTGGGTGCAGTGCCGTGCGGTACCATGCAATTCGGGCTGCCGCAGGGCGGGGCGCAGTGCGGACGGGGCAAGGGCCGCGTGCGTCGCGCAATTCGTGGGGGTCTGGGGGGCGACGTGCCGGCTGCTTGCGCCCCGCGTGTCGCCTGGGTCAGCCACAAGGCGAGATGCAGCGTGTGCAGCCGTCTGGGCATCTAGCTGCTGTCGGGCATTTACAGCCACTACTGAAGGCACAAACGCACACATCAGCCACACTGTGTTTTGGCAACACACACACACACACACACACACACACACACACACACACACACTGCAACCCATACACACGCACCC